>NW_027466569.1:1375000-1425000 GCF_050575085.1 Anarhichas minor | reverse complement strand
GTGTGTGTGTGTGTGTGTGTGCAGCTCATGTTTACACTGAGATGCAGAGACACTCTGATCCTCTGCTCTCTGAGTAGAAACTCGATGGTTCTCCTTAAAATAGTCCAACAAACTTTAGTTTTTATTGTTATAGATTTATTTGTACCCGTCATCCCTGCTGGTTGTGTTGGTGCTGACTGACCAATAGAAGGAGGATGTGTGTTTGCTTTCGTCCTTCTGTCTTTGTCGTGATGGATTCTAGTTTATACTTTGACAACAAGGATTTCTGTCTCAGGTCTTCACCTCCTCAGAGGGCCGTCTGAGGGGTAGGGTTTGGTTTTTGGGGGTTAAAGTTGGAATTAAAGATGTTGTCACACAGCGGACCAATCGGAACCAAAGAGGAACGTGTCGTTTGTTGTAGATATATATATATATATATCATTTTGGGTCGTGGGTCGCGGCTTGTCATTAAGGGGTGATGGTGGGTCCCGCAGCCAGACCAGTTGAGAACCACTGACCTGGAGGAAGTAGATAAGGTTGCAGTGCTCCGACTTCTCGAGGAGGCTTAACTACAAACTGTTCGTCACTAATTGTGTCTTTTTGTGTGTTTTTCCAGTCAGCCGTTGGTTTCCATTCATTTCCACACAATATACAACCCTGGTGTATAATATGTGACAGAATATGTACGTAAAGCGACCCCGATCTCTTTTCTCATCAAGAGAACGAGGACATGTTGAATCCGTAACACAAATATATGATCTCATATTTAAAGAGTCTCAGTAATCTCTTTGAAGCAGCTGTAGTTTCATCAAACACACGGGAGGAAGTAGTGACTTTGTTGGGGACTATTTTCAGCGGCGGATGAATCCATTGGACCTCTAGTGAGTATTTGTATGTGTGAATGAGTCAGAATAAACTAACACGGTACTTTTATACTTGTATTCCACCGATATCAGAGCGGATATTCTTTTTAAACACAGGAGAAGCTGCTAACAATAGATGGACTGATCGCTACAGGGCTTCCCTCTTTATGTTGTATCTGCTCCTCATCCAATCTCTCACACCACAGATGTGATGGTTGGAACAGTTGAAACACTAACAAAGATTTATTTATTTAGTTTCTGTTTGAAGAGTTTTACAATCGTGGAGATAAAAATGGCTTTGAGGGGAGCGTATTAATTATATGTTTTGTGATGATATATTATAATAATTGTCCAAATCCATGTTGATTATTTTCATTATATATATATAGACATATTGAAAATGGCAGTGTCCACCTTGGTGTCATGTTTCTATCCAGACTGTTCAAAAGCTACGAAATATAACTTTGTGATTCGTAAATATGCCACGAAATGATTCCTAATAAACTGAGAGCTTTCGTTGTCGCCTAAACCCAAGTTCCTATTTCACCATCTTTTCCTAAACATAACTGTTTCCTGTGAAGACTGAAGTTCATTTAGAAACGACTGCGTTCATGTAACGAGCTGATGTTGACACGTGGTGCAGACTTTTCATAAGATATCATAGAAACCTTTTCTTTGAGGATCCGTTGTCCCCCCCCCCCCCCCAGGCTACGGCTCCACAGTGAGCGGGAGTTGTTTCCAAAGCAGAGATAAAAGTCTGTTCCCGGCCTCCCTGCCCGTCTCAGTCCTTAATGAAGCATCTATCAGCAGAGCTCCGACCGCCAGTCTGTCTCTTTGATTACAACACTCACTCCTCCTCAACCAGCCTGTCAGTGTGGACCTCTACCTTCAAGCCTGTCAGTGTGGACCTCTACCTTCATGCCTGTCAGTGTGGACCTCTACCTTCAAGCCTGTCAGTGTGGACCTCTACCTTCAAGCCTGTCAGTGTGGACCTCTACCTTCAAGCCTGTCAGTGTGGACCTCTACCTTCAGGCCTGTCAGTGTGGACCTCTACCTTCATGCCTGTCAGTGTGGACCTCTACCTTCATGCCTGTCAGTGTGGACCTCGACCTTCAAGCCTGTCAGTGTGGACCTCTACCTTCAAGCCTGTCAGTGTGGACCTCTACCTTCAAGCCTGTCAGTGTGGACCTCTACCTTCAAGCCTGTCAGTGTGGACCTCTACCTTCATGCCTGTCAGTGTGGACCTCTACCTTCAAGCCTGTCAGTGTGGACCTCTACCTTCATGCCTGTCAGTGTGGACCTCTACCTTCATGCCTGTCAGTGTGGACCTCTACCTTCATGCCTGTCAGTGTGGACCTCTACCTTCATGCCTGTCAGTGTGGACCTCTACCTTCATGCCTGTCAGTGTGGACCTCTACCTTCATGCCTGTCAGTGTGGACCTCTACCTTCAAGCCTGTCAGTGTGGACCTCTACCTTCAAGCCTGTCAGTGTGGACCTCTACCTTCAAGCCTGTCAGTGTGGACCTCTACCTTCATGCCTGTCAGTGTGGACCTCTACCTTCATGCCTGTCAGTGTGGACCTCTACCTTCAAGCCTGTCAGTGTGGACCTCTACCTTCAAGCCTGTCAGTGTGGACCTCTACCTTCATGCCTCAGGGAATAAACCAGAGGGAGGAGCCGGGAATTCAATCCATGTTTAGCAGATATAAAACTATGAGTTTATCTCTGCACACTAGTTTACTCCAGGTGAGGAAGTGTGCAAGTCACGGAGGAACTCAACCATCAACAGACCCGTTCTATATTAAACCAGGTCCATAATCTACAGCAGGAATCCTGGTTTATATTTAGCTCAGTTACTGTTTCACTATTGTGTCCTGGAGTTAAATGAGATGAGATTCTGTGTATGTTTTTAAATATTTTAGCATTAAAATGATCTTCACTGTTTTCTTATAAAAATAATTATTATCAGAATGTTCAGAGGCTCATGAAATTGATTGTAAATGCAGATACTCTCGGTGTTACAGTCTAGCAGAGAACATCCCAATCGAATCGACCCTTTGCTAAGTCCCGCCCCTTGAACGCAGACTGGCCAATCGCAGCGTAGCATCGCTCTGCTGTTCTTCAGCTTCAGGCGGGTTTTAGTGGATCTTGGAGCTCGTCCTGGTTAGATGTTGTGTAGTGATACTCGTTACCCGGAGAGGTTGAAGGAGATTTCTAAAACGTTCGTGGAGCTAACATTAGCAGAGCACGTTAGCACAGCATTAACTAGCATTAGCACGTCTATGCTACGCTAGCTACTGAATGTATTTTAATGATTGTAACAGTGTTGTTCTGTCTGGACCTCCAGGTGGCGCTGTGGTT
Organism: Anarhichas minor; assembly: GCF_050575085.1. Lineage (NCBI taxonomy): Eukaryota > Metazoa > Chordata > Actinopteri > Perciformes > Anarhichadidae > Anarhichas > Anarhichas minor. The sequence goes on along the minus strand of NW_027466569.1, from coordinate 1,421,798 downwards.
CACTTTTACACTTCAGCTTCTTTTGAAGGCGATCGGTTCTGCTCGCTGCAGGCGATCGGTTCTGCTCGCTGCAGGCCATCGGTTCTGCTCGCTGCAGGCCATCGGTTCTGCTCGCTGCAGGCCATCGGTTCTGTTCGCTGTAGGCCATCGGTTCTGTTCGCTGAAGGCGATCGGTTCGGTTCGCTGCAGGCCATCGGTTCTGTTCGCTGAAGGCGATCGGTTCGGTTCGCTGCAGGCCATCGGTTCTGTTCGTTGCAGGCGATCGCTTCGGTTGGCTGCAGGCCATCGGGCTGAGGAAATGTCCAAAGTTCTGCTCACACCGAGAAAACCAAATCCAATCGCTTCTCTTTTGTTCTGGTGTGGAAAGACTTTTACATTCCACAGAGTTCAAAAGAATAAAGGACAAAGCTCACCCTCTATTATTCCTGACGGTATGTAAGGTGACACCTCCACTCTCACTCTCTCACTCTCTCCCTCTCATTTCTCCTCTCTTTTTTCCACTCCCCTCCTCCTCCCATCTGTCTGACGGATCTGAACTCGTTTCAGTTGAAAAAGCCCGAGGAGAGGAGGAGGAGGAAGCAGAGGGGGCTGAAATCAGAGCTGGGAAGGAGGAGGAGGTGGAGGAGATTTATGGCGTGTTTGTGCACGAGGAGGAGGAGGAAGGTGGAGGAAGAGGAGGAGCAGAGGGAAAGGGAAGGAGAGCATGAAGCAGCGACAAGAGGTTGAAGAATTGGGACAAAAGTACGTCCGAGAGAAAGAAAAAACAAGTTGTATTGTCGGAGCTCTGAAGGAGGATTAGAGGAAGAGGAGGAGGAAGAGCTGAACTTGGACTCGTAACCACATGTTTAGATCACACAAGCATCCAAAGGTAGGACACCGGGTCAGAGGTCCTGAAGGTTTTCACATCAGCTGCATTAGTTTAGGAACAGCACGACGGAGAAAAGGTAGATTCCTTCAGTGATCTTTTGTACTTCACATATTCTGCTGATTCATCAAAGCTTTGTTTCAGAGAGCGTTGACTTCTCTTCATCTGTTGCCTTTGAGACGTTAATAAGAACCTTCAGAGTGCTGCTCTGTGGTTTCCCTCCACGCAGACTGCTTTAGGTTCATTTGTACCGTTTCTTTGAGATATTGTAGTTTGGTGCTCGCTGCATTTAAACAACAAGCTTCACTGTGGACTCATTTGATCGGCAGGATTCCTCTGGTAGAAAGTAGTTCAGGTGCTGTGAGCAGAACAAATGGAGTTGTGTTGACCCTCGTTGTATCGGAGAGATGGGAGGAAGGTTTATCTAACCGTGGTCTCCAATGATCACCAGGTTCTGAACGAAGCTTTGAATGTTGGTGTTATACTTTGTCATCAGATTAAATGAGTTCATCTGAATATAACTCCTCATTTCTGTCTCTGAAGAGCAAACCGCAGTTAAAATGTCGTTTTTTTAAACGTTAAACGCCAACAAATACGGATTGAAGCCAAATATTCCGTTGGATTAAAACATGTGAACGCTCCGGAGTTATTGGAGATGTTCTGATGTGTCTGAAACAATCCTACGCTCCTGCTTCTACTAATAGTGTCATACTAATAACATGAGAGCAGCCTGTGCAGATATGAATGCTTTCGACACAGTGAAGGACTCGGGAAGAAACAGCTGAGCAGCATTCGAATGCTGAGTTTGGGATTCAAACGTCAGAGTTCTGATGAAGCTAAGAAGCCCAAACGTGTGTCGATATGAAACTTCCTTCCTGCAAAGCACATTCACTTTGTACAAAGCTGTTACATGTTTGGTGAACAGTTGGTGTTTACATGTTTACATGTTTACATGTTGGGTTGGTGAGCTGTTCTGAATGTTAAAGATACCTGAAGCTCAGAAGTACATTATTAATAGAAATCATGTTTGAAGAAACTGTGCAGCAGATGAAGTGCTTCACTTACATTCAGTGTGTTTTGTTAACCACGTTTTCATTTTCCAAATATTCATATTATTCTTTGGATTACTGACCTCACTTATGGATTCATATCTGAAAAGCCTTTAAAGCATAAAGCAGCCAACATTTCATGTCATGTAGTTGTATGATAATACAACTACATGACTGAACTTCAGGCTGCTGATAATAATATTAGTATTATTAGTAGATATCTGAAGCCAAGTCATTTATGCTTTATTATCCTTCCAAAACATATTCAGCTGTTTGCTAAATTAACAAAGAAATACTGCTGACTCGTGTGTATCAACATACACACACGAGTAAATATAAACGAAGGTTAGAAACACTTCCTTCTCATCTCTTATCGTGTTGGTTGATATTCACATAAATTCATCTTTGTTATTATTTAGCACAACGGTTCATTCTCGACCTTTGAACCCTTCATGAGGTCTCCTTACTGGCTTCTTCCAGAGCTTTCAACCACATCTCAAAGTCTTCATCAGTGGATGCTCCGTTCCCTCTATAGTTCTTTGTAGTTCTTTGTAGTTAGTTGTAGTTATTTGTAGTTATTTGTAGTTGTTTGTAGTTGTTTGTAGTTATGTGTGGCTATTTGTAGTTATTTGTAGTCATTTGTAGTTATTTGTAGTTATGTGTGGTTCTTTGTAATTATGTGTGGTTCTTTGTAATTATGTGTGGTTCTTTGTAGTTATGTGTGGTTCTTTGTAATTATGTGTGGTTCTTTGTAGTTGTTTGCAGTTATTTGTAGTTATATGTGTTATTTGTAGTTCTTTGTAGTTATTTGTAGTTGTGTGTGGTTCTTTGTAGTTATGTGTGGTTCTTTGTAATTATGTGTGGTTCTTTGTAGTTATGTGTGGTTCTTTGTAATTATGTGTGGTTCTTTGTAGTTATGTGTGGTTCTTTGTAATTATGTGTGGTTCTTTGTAGTTGTTTGCAGTTATTTGTAGTTATATGTGTTATTTGTAGTTCTTTGTAGTTATTTGTAGTTGTGTGTGGTTCTTTGTAGTTATTTGTAGTTGTGTGTGGTTCTTTGTAGTTATTTGTAGTTATGTGTGGTTATTTGCAGTTCTTTGTAGTTATGTGTGGTTATTTGCAGTTATTTGTAGTCATTTGTAGTTATGTGTGGTTCTTTGTAGTTATGTGTGGTTATTTGTAGTTATTTGCCGTTATTTGCCGTTATTTGCAGTTATTTGTAGTTATTTGTAGTTCTTTGTGTGTGGTTCTTTGTAGTTCTTTGTAGTTATGTGTGGTTCTTTGTAGTTATGTGTGGTTCTTTGTAGTTATTTGTAGTTCTCGCTCAGTATTAGGAGTCATTCTCAGCTGATCGCCGTAGCAACGTCACGTAAAACCCGCCGTGACATCGTGCAACCAAACGAGGACTGTCTGCATGTTCACTTGACGATAGCTTGGCTATTTAAAAAACATTGTGTTTGTGCAGGACGTCCCGTGTCCCAGCTGGTGAGGATTCTCTCTGACCAATCGAAGGCCTGCGGTGTCTTAGCTCCGCCTTCTAGTGTCGGAGCCTCGACAGCGGTGATGCCAACAGAAGTTAAAGGACCAGAGCTCTGCTTTTGATTTAGAAAGAATCCTTCTCATCTACGTCTGCTAATAGTATCAGTGTAGCCTGATCTTTATCACACACCATGTAGATATACATGCTTTGGGCACAATTAATGAACACGGGAAGAACAAGCTGTGCAGCATTAAAACTTTGGTTTGGGATTAAAATGTCAAAGTTGTGAGTGAAGCTTTGGGGCTTCTCAGTATTCAATACAGCGCAGAAATATGTCTAAACATGCTGCTTCCTTCCTGCAAAGCACATTTAGTTTGTACAAAGCTGTCACAGCGTTTGGTGAACCGTTGGTGTTTCCTTCAACATATTTGGTTGATGTGCTGTTATGAATGTTTGAGATATCTGAAGCTTAGAAGTAAATTATTAATACAAATCATTTAAAGTAGGGGTCTTCAACGTTTCTCAGGCCAAGGACCCCCAAACTGATAGAGAGATGGAGCAGGGACCCCCGACTATATATATATTGTGTAAAGTTGTGTTTTATATTAAACTGAGCCTAGTGCCATGTATAAACATACCTCTTTATTGTGCATTCAATACTAAGCTATTCAAATAATACACAGGTTCATATATTCATGTTGTTATTTTAAACATGTGAAGGTACAGTGAGTAGGGAGGCCGTGCCACTGCCATTTATAAACACACCTTGTCAGCTGATACCAATGCCAATATCAACATTGTCTGTCAATTGCATGATAATCATGCACACAAGATATTCACACTGATTTTTTCATTTTAAACATAAATGTGCAAATGATGGCCTATTAGTGCCACTGCCATGCATAAACATACCTGTTATCTTTCATACAATACTGAACTATTAAAATAATGGACAGATTCATGTTTAGAGGAAAAAAAATAAAAAATTTAAATTGTCTAATCAACCAAAAATGTTGCGGACCCCCTGCAGTACCTCCGCGGACCCCCTGTTGAAGACCTCTGACGCGATGACTTCCAGTCATGATCAAAGTTTAATAGTTGTGTCAGTCCAGCAGGTCGCAGCTCTGGATTCATGGAGATCATTAAGAATTTAAAGGGACTCAGGTCAGGTTCTCTGTTCCTGGTTGATTGATCTGATCGGGTGTGATCACGTTATCTGAAAGATAGCTTTAGCTTAGCGTGTTAGCTTCCATGATGGCAACATTTTTGCTTCTAGAGTTCAGGCTGTTTTGGGCTTCAAACTCCGTTGTTTTGATCAAATACAAGTTCTGCAGAGTGAAGTCAAAGCTTCATGTGTTAAAGCTGCATTCTCTCTAGTGTCCACCAGGGGGCGACTCCTCTGGTTGTATAGAAGTCTATGAGAAAATGACTCTACTTCTCTCTTGATTTATTACCTCAGTAAACATTGTAAACATGAGTTTATGGTCTCAATCTCTAGTTTCAAGTCTTCTTCAATACAGCATGATGTTCATTTAGTACATTATGGTCCATTTAGAGTCAAACAGACCATAAAGCAGGGGATGCTTTAGGGCGGGGCTACACGGTGAGTGACAGGTCTCTACCAGAGACGTATATGGCGTCTCTACGTCACTCCTCCTCAGTCCAGATATGGTCAAAAACAACAACATGGCGACGGCGAAATCACAGAACTTGAGCCTTCAAAACATCCACAAACCAACGAGCGACGTCACCGTGACCACGTCCAGTTCTTAAATACTGTACAGTCTATTGTTTAAATACAGTAATCTGATTACTGCTGGTCAGTAGAGTGTGTGTGTGTGTGTGTGTGTGTGTGTGTGTGTGTGTGTGTGTGTGTGTGTGTGTGTGAGGTCAGCAGAGGGAGTGGACTCGATTACTCGTCTCCTCTCTTATCTCCTTCCTCCTCTAATGCAGGAAGTTCCCTCTGATCATTCTCTCAATCAGGACCGTCTCCTGTGTGATTAGCTCGGCGCTAAAAAGCCCATCAGTCTGAATGGGGGACGCGGCTCTCTCCCTCTCCTCTCTCTCCTCTCCCCCCTCCTCTCCTCTCTTCCTCTCTCTCCTCTCCTCTCTCTCCTCTCCTCTCCCTCTCCTCTCTCTCCTCTCCTCTCTCTCTTCCTCTCTCTCTCTCTCTCTTCCTCTCTCTCCTCTCCTCTCCCTCTCCTCTCTCTCCTCTCCTCTCCCTCTCCTCTCTCTCCTCTCCTCCCCCCCTCTCCTCTCCTCTCCTCTCTCCTCCCCTCTCCCCTCCCCTCTCCTCCCCTCTCCCCTCTCCTCTCCTCTCTCCTCCCCCCTCTCCTCCCCTCTCCTCTCCTCTCTCCTCCCCCCTCTCCTCCCCTCTCCTCTCCCCTCTCCTCCCCTCTCCTCTCCCTCTCCTCTCTCCTCCCCCCTCTCCTCCCTCCTCTCCTCTCCTCTCCTCTCTCCTCTCCTCTCCTCTCTCTCCTCTCTCCTCTCCTCTCCTCTCCACTCCTCCTCTCCTCTCCTCTCCTCTCTCTCCTCTCCTCTCTCTCCTCTCTCCTCTCCTCTCCTCTCCACTCCTCCTCTCCTCTCCTCTCCTCTCCACTCCTCCTCTCCTCTCCTCTCTATCCTCCCCCCTCTCCTCTCCTCTCCTCCCCCCTCTCCTCTCTCTTCCTCTCCTCTCCACTCCTCCTCTCCTCTCCTCTCCTCTCCTCTCCTCTCTCTCCTCTCTCCTCTCCTCTCCTCTCCTCTCCTCTCTCTCCTCCCCCTCTCCTCTCCTCTCCTCTCCTCTCCACTCCTCCTCTCCTCTCCTCTCTATCCTCCCCCCTCTCCTCTCCTCTCCTCCCCCCTCTCCTCTCTCTTCCTCTCTCTCCTCTCTCTCTTCTCCTCTCCTCTCTCTCCTCCCTCCTCTCCTCTCCTCTCACCTCCTCTCCTCTCTGTGTTGACTTCCTGTAGTTCAGTCAGTTTTTCCTCCTTGTAGTCACATGACTGTTGGTCTCAGATGAATCAATCATGACGTCATAGTTTCACACTTTGTTTCTACACATTCATGTTAAAGTGAACTCTTTATTAGAGGAGACATTTAATGTGTTCCACATGTGATTCACTGTGTTTTATGAATGAAATGTGGGAGAACATTCATCAGCAGACTGTTTTCTTCAGTAGTCTTTGAATCTGTCGGTGTGGGATCAGCTGAAGTTTCTCTCCGTTGGTTCCTGTTGGCCTCTCTTCCTTCAGCCTTCCGTCTCATTAAAGGAGGATTAATGGATCCAGACCTCCTCCTCAATCAGGATCAGCTTTCCTCCTTGTTCAGGTCCTCCATGTTCACAATGTGACACATTGCTGAAGCTCGTTGACTCGGTTCAGCCTCGCTGCACTGAAACTATTCATTTGATCCTCAGTGACGGCTTCATTATTAGAAAATGGACGTTTATCTAAAATAATTAAATATTTGATGTGAACAGAGATGAAAAGAGCTCCGCTGGACTCATAGTGTGACGTGTCTGTTCACTTTGTCTAGGTCTCCTCTGGTCTTTGTGGACCAGGTCTGACCCTCTTCTGGTAGGTTTACCACAGCTCTGTTTCTGGTCGGGTCTTAACTTTGGGACCTTCCAAAGGCCCAATGAGGAGGATTTGTCTGTTGTGGATTATAAACATGATATTCAAAGTTTCACCTCACTATTTCTGCAGGTTTTTTTGCGTTTCGTCCGCTATTTTCACCTGGTCGCTACGTTTTTATAGAGTTTAGCCCACAAATGTCTGGAAGTCAACAACAAAATAAGATCCAGGCAGCGACACACACTTCTAGTGGGGTCATAGTGATGATATATATATATATATATATATACTTAATATTTTCGTGTGAGTTGACTCTGTTGTGACTCCATGTTTTCCTCTCTTCAGATGAAAGGATGCTGCAGGAACCCGACGAAGGACTGAGCCCGACCTGAACCCCCCTCCCTCCCCCCCCCCTCCCCCTTCCTCTCTCCCCGACCCCTCAGAGCCCTCGTTGCCGCCGTCCCACCATGAACCTGCTGTGCCGCGGTCGCCTGAAGCTGCTGGTGGCGTCTCTGACGGCCGTCGTCCTGCTCACCTGGTTATACCTGCTGGCTGGAAACCTGGAGAGTGAGTATGAGCTCGTCGGAGGGGTGAGACGTGTGAGCTCGTTAGAGGCGAGAACACTAAACGTCAATTATCGGACGCTTTTTTCTTTTTTCTTTGCGACTCTTCGATCCGACTGTTAACTTTAATTTTGAAACACGAGGAGCTCGCGTTCTGTTTCAGACTGACGTCTCAGAGCCACCGAGGACACAGTCAGCACTTTTTGTTTGGATCGCAGCAGCCGGGGTCAGTTTCCTGGAAGAGCTTTTATAACACACACACACACACACACACACACACACACACACACACACACACACACACACACTGAGCTGAGGTTTGCAGTGAGTCTTTGCAACCAGAGCAGGAAAATAGAACTGTCTCTCTGAACACTTCGCTTCAGAAATAACCACAGTCTTCTGTTGCTGTCTGTCTGTCTGTCTGTCTGTAGATCAGATGTTGGTCACTCTATCCTTTCTCTCCAGTTCAGATTATCTTTTTGTGCCAAAGTAAGATACAGTATTTACAGTAACAGGATCTATACAATTGTATGATGCCAGTATCATCACCAGAAACATTTTCTTTGTGTTTAACAATGAGGAGACAGAAATCAAACCCATAACTGTTTGTTTTTGGTTATTTGACTAAACGGGTTCAAGATTATCAAAGTGCAGCAACAACACATTACATCGTCTTCAGCCTCTCACTGGTTCTCACTGGTTCTCACTGGTTCTGGTCTCCACCAGCTACAACGTTAACAGAGTGTCCATGCTGCGTTCAGGGAACCAGAGGTATATTTAACGTCACACTACGTCACAAAGCGCTCCTGTTGATGTGAATTTTAGTTTTTTTCTGACGCTCTTGACTCAAAAAGCTCGACCCAGATGCACCCTGGGAAATATTCACACCCCCAGTCTGTCAGAAAGAAAGAGTGGAGAGGCTGCAGGAAGGTGCAGAAAGAGGAGAAGAAGAAAGTGTGATGAGCCCATTTTGGAGTGTGAGACTCTGGTGTGTGATGTCACCCAGAGTTCAGGTTCACACTTCCTGTCAGCAGCCATAGAACTAGGTATCAATGAGTCCGTGTGTTTGAATCCTCCGTGTCTCCTCCGTGTCTCCTCCTCCCTAGACGGACGCTCCCTCCTCCTGGCTCCTTGCCTGGCCGACACCCCGGCGGCCCAGGTCCTGGAGCGGGCCGTGCTGGAGTCGCGGGTTCGAGAGGTGGAGGAGGAGAACCGGCGGATCCGGCTGCAGCTCAGCCAGTCGCAAGGAGGAACCGCCGGACAGCAGCAGCAGCAGCCGGTACCGCCGGACGGTAATTACGGCAACCAGCAGTGGGGGGCCTCGGCGGACACGGGGCCCGAGGACGGGGACAACACGGCCGAGGAGAAAAACAACCACACGGAGTGTCCTCGATCGCCCACCGTCCAGAAGTGTGAGGTCAGCAGACACGAGTACAACAATAATAATAATAACAGTAACAAGGTGTCCTGATGCACAGCTTAGTTTATTAGGTTAGTTTGTTGATTTTGCACAATTTAAACAATAAAATAAAAATAAACAAACATAACAGAGATACATAATATCAGAGTGCAGGAAGAGGCAAACAAGCCTCCTATAAAATATTAAAACTGTACAATATTACAGAGAACATGAAATGAATGTGCTGAAGATATGACGACGTACAATATTATTGACAGGAATATTTTCTTCATTAAAAACACAATTCAAATGATAAGGAAATAAAAAAAGATTGTATTACTTATAAGATACTAATTGATTATTGACACTATAATTAGAATTATAGAATAATTCAGCACACAAGAAGACGTGAAGCAAATCTAACTTTAAGATCTTCAATCACGCCAATACTAGTTATTGATCCTTGATGATCCATATCATTGTTAGATTATAGCAGCTGGTCTCCAAGGACCCAGAATAGTAATTATTATAAATATAGTTTTAATGAAGTATAATAATGTTCTTAGAGCTCGTGTTAGGGAGTTAAACAGCTCATAATTCATCTCTAATATCTGTTTTATATTCATGTGAAAACATCTCCTTCAAACTACTGGATTTATTCAAGTTTATCACCAAAACTACATTTTACAGATGACATGTGAACACATCATGATAACGTTATAATGTACCTTCAGCCAGTACTCATGTTCACTGAGCAGAGCCTGAAGGCATCATGATGTAACTGAAGGGAACCTCCTGTTGGTTAGCCGTTAGCGGTGCTGCTAACGTTACTAGCTCTCCTCCTGTTGATTAGCCGTTAGCGGTGCTGCTAACGTTACTAGCTCTCCTCCTGTTGGTTAGCCGTTAGCGGTGCTGCTAACGTTACTAGCTCTCCTCCTGTTGATTAGCCGTTAGCGGTGCTGCTAACGTTACTAGCTCTCCTCCTGTTGGTTAGCCGTTAGCGGTGCTGCTAACGTTACTAGCTCTCCTCCTGTTGATTAGCCGTTAGCGGTGCTGCTAACGTTACTAGCTCTCCTCCTGTTGATTAGCCGTTAGCGGTGCTGCTAACGTTACTAGCTCTCCTCCTGTTGGTTAGCCGTTAGCGGTGCTGCTAACGTTACTAGCTCTCCTCTGATTGGTTGTTCACAGAATGTGACATTATCAGAGATACAGAAGTTTTGTGTTTTTTTATTTCCTGTAAACACGCCGCCGCTCCTCAGCCAATCACAGCGCTTCATAGCGACTAATCGATGAAGGAGCTGAGTTGTTCTCTCTTTGAAGTGATTTTTTTTTAAAGTCTTTTGAGCTCCAAACGTTTCAAAGACTTCTGCAGCTGAAAGCGAGCGAAGTGAAAGCAGACGTTTGGTGGACGAGCGAAATGTGAAATTTCACATCAGAGGAAGTAGAACGTGCTCGGTGGTTTCTCTTTTAAAGATTCACGGAAGAAGAAGAAAGATGAGGTTCTGGTTGTTGTGGTCACATGACGTCATGACAAAGTGTAAACGTCTTCCTGTCTCGTGTCTCCTCAGCTGATCCATGTAGCTTGTGTCTGTGCCGGTCACAACGCCAGCAGAGACGTGGTGACGCTGGTTAAGTCTGTCCTCTTTCATAGGTGAGTCCTGTCTGTCTCTCTCTCTCTCTCTCTCTCTCTCTCTGTCTGTCTGTCTGTCTCACTGTGTGTCTCTCTGTCTCTCTCTATCTCTCTCTCTCTAATAGTAGCAGGCTGGAAAATATATATCACGATAGAAGGATTTCTAAAAATGAAAAGATGACCTTTTTTAAAGAAAGTAAACTTTTGGTGCAGCACCTGAATTCATAAAAATTCTTCTTCTTCTTCTTCTTCTTACCAATGTTAGAAATGTGTCAATGATAACTTATCTGTATTTCTGAATGTCTATATGAGGAGATTACGTGGGCGTATTGTGGGGAATACGGGGGAATATTCAGTAATTCAGTATTCAAGTAATATTCAGAGATTCACAGATTAAAGTGATGTATTTTATATATATATATTCTTTATGGAGGATGAACTCAACAGTGTTTCTGCTTTTCTCTTGCTCTGTTCAGACACATTATGAGTTCTAATAATAAGTACGTAATGTAAAAAATACAACAAAACGTAATCAGGGAGAGGATTAATCAGAGATGTATCAGAATCAGATCATAGATTAATTTATCCTAAAAATATAATAAGTTATATTATTATTATTAGTGTGATGAGGTCGATCCAAACTTTCATCAACAAAATCGTTTTTTCTCTCGTAAATGAAATTCTTCATCATGAATGTAAGACTTTAATCTCTTGTGTGTTTTCTGTGTGACAGTGAAGCCACAGCCGTCCTGTTTATGATTGTTTTTATGTTTTGAACTCTGAGGGTTTATATGTTGAGAAGGTTCTCAGTGAGCTCTGCTCTCGTGGATTTGTTCCTTTTTATAGATGCTCTTAAAGATTTAACATCCGTGTACTGGAGGGTTTTTTATTTGATTGGTTTGAGAGTGAACGGAGTTTTTTTTATTTTTTATGTTGAACTGATTTCAATTGCAAATAAAACTTAGTGCTTCTTATTGTAGCCGGACCTCAGAGTGAAGCTCAATGTCTGGTTCACGTTGGTTTTCAGGTGATGTGGAGCCTGTTTTCAGATCCAGGTCAAACAAATGTGTTTGTAAAAACAAGTGAAGCTGGTAGATGGTCTGAGGTGGTTTACGGTGGTTTTAGGTGCTGCTGCTTTTAGACCAGAGGAGCTTAAATCTGCCAAACAGATGAGCTTTTATTGTGAAAGAAGCAGGAACATAATCACCCTTTTCCCCAGAAGGAACCTCTCTCGACCTTAACATCTTTTTTTTTTCTCCATTTCTCAGGAGGAATCCTCTCCACTTTCACTTCATCACAGACACGGTAGCCAACCGGATCCTGAGCGCCCTGTTTCAGTCCTGGATGGTCCCGTCTGTGCAAGTCAGCTTCTACGATGCAGATGAACTCAAGGTACACAAACTCTACTTATCGCCGCTCTGTTGGGACTCTGTGAGGACTCTGTTAGGACTCTGTGCGGACTCTGTTGGGACTCTGTTGGGACTCTGTTAGGACTGTTGGGACTCTGTGAGGACTCTGTTGGGACTCTCTGAGGACTCTCTGAGGACTCTGTTAGGACTCTGTTGGGACTCTGTTGGGATTCTGTTGGGACTCTGTGAGGACTCTGTTACGACTCTGTGAGGACTCTTTTAAGACTCTGTTAGGACTCTGTGAGGACTCTGTTGGGACTCTGTTGGGACTCTGTTGGGACTCTGTGAGGACTCTGTTGGGACTCTGTGAGGACTCTGTTACGACTCTGTGGGGACTCTCTGAGGACTCTGTTAGGACTCTTTTAAGACTCTTTTAGGACACTGTTGGGACTCTGTTGGGACTCTGTGCGGACTCTGTTGGGACTCTGTTGGGACTCTGTTAGGACTGTTGGGACTCTGTTAGGACTGTTGGGACTCTGTGAGGACTCTGTTGGGACTCTCTGAGGACTCTCTGTTGGGACTCTCTGTTGGGACTCTCTGAGGACTCTGTTAGGACTCTGTTGGGACTCTGTTGGGATTCTGTTGGGACTCTGTGAGGACTCTGTGAGGACTCTGTGAGGACTCTGTGAGGACTCTGTTGGGACTCTGTTGGGACTCTGTGAGGACTCTGTTGGGACTCTGTGGGGACTCTCTGAGGACTCTGTTAGGACTCTGTGAGGACTCTGTTGGGATTCTGTGAGGACTTTGTGAGGACTCTGTTAGGACTCTGAGGACTGTGAGGACTGTGTGAGGACTGTGTGAGGACTCTGTTAGGACTGTTAGGACTCTGTTGGGACTCTGTGAGGACTCTGTTGGGACTCTGTGAGGACTCTGTTGCAACTCTGTGGGGACTCTGTGAGGACTCTGTGAGGACTGTTAGGACTCTGTTGGGACTCTGTTAGGACTCTGTTAGGACTCTGTTAGGACTGTTGGGACTCTGTTAGGACTGTTGGGACTCTGTTAGGACTGTTGGGACTCTGTGAGGACTCTGTTGGGACTCTGTTGGGACTCTGTTAGGACTCTGTTGGGACTCTGTGAGGACTCTGTTACGACTCTGTGGGGACTCTGTGAGGACACTGTTAGGACTCTGTTGGGACTCTGTTGGGACTCTGTGAGGACTGTTAGGACTCTGTGAAGACTGTTAGGACTCTGTGAGGACTCTGTTAGGACTGTTAGGACTCTGTTGGGACTCTGTAAGGACTCTGTTAGGACTCTGTTGGGACTCTGTTAGGACTCTGTGAGGACTCTGTTGGGACTCTGTTAGGACTCTGTTAGGACTCTGTTGGGACTCTGTGAGGACTCTGTTGGGACTCTGTGAGGACTCTGTTGGGACTCTGTTAGGACTCTGTTAGGACTGTTGGGACTCTGTTGGGACTCTGTTACGACTCTGTGGGGACTCTGTGAGGACTCTGTTAGGACTCTGTGAGGACTCTTTTAAGACTCTGTTGGGACTCTGTTGGGACTCTGTGAGGACTCTGTGGGGACTCTGTTGGGACTCTGTGAGGACTCTGTTGGGACTCTGTTAGGACTCTGTGAGGACTCTCTGAGGACTCTGTTGGGACTCTGTGAGGACTCTGTTACGACTCTGTGGGGACTCTCTGAGGACTCTGTTAGGACTCTGTGAGGACTCTGTTGGGATTCTGTGAGGACTTTGTGAGGACTCTGTTAGGACTCTGAGGACTGTGAGGACTGTGTGAGGACTGTGTGAGGACTCTGTTAGGACTGTTAGGACTCTGTTGGGACTCTGTGAGGACTCTGTTGGGACTCTGTGAGGACTCTGTTGCAACTCTGTGGGGACTCTGTGAGGACTCTGTGAGGACTGTTAGGACTCTGTTGGGACTCTGTTAGGACTCTGTGAGGACTCTGTTGGGACTCTGTTAGGACTCTGTTAGGACTCTGTTGGGACTCTGTTGGGACTTTGTTGGGACTCTGTGCGGACTCTGTTAGGACTGTTGGGACTCTGTTAGGACTGTTGGGACTCTGTTAGGACTGTTGGGACTCTGTGAGGACTCTGTTGGGACTCTGTTAGGACTCTGTTGGGACTCTGTGAGGACTCTGTTACGACTCTGTGGGGACTCTGTGAGGACACTGTTAGGACTCTGTTGGGACTCTGTTGGGACTCTGTGAGGACTGTTAGGACTCTGTGAAGACTGTTAGGACTCTTTGAGGACTCTGTTAGGACTGTTAGGACTCTGTTGGGACTCTGTAAGGACTCTGTTAGGACTCTGTTGGGACTCTGTTAGGACTCTGTGAGGACTCTGTTGGGACTCTGTTAGGACTCTGTTAGGACTCTGTTGGGACTCTGTGAGGACTCTGTTAGGACTCTGTGCGGACTCTGTTGGGACTCTGTTGGGACTCTGTTAGGACTGTTGGGACTCTGTGAGGACTCTGTTGGGACTCTCTGAGGACTCTCTGAGGACTCTGTTAGGACTCTGTTGGGACTCTGTTGGGATTCTGTTGGGACTCTGTGAGGACTCTGTTACGACTCTGTGAGGACTCTTTTAAGACTCTGTTAGGACTCTGTGAGGACTCTGTTGGGACTCTGTTGGGACTCTGTTGGGACTCTGTTGGGACTCTGTGAGGACTCTGTTACGACTCTGTGGGGACTCTCTGAGGACTCTGTTAGGACTCTTTTAAGACTCTTTTAGGACACTGTTGGGACTCTGTTGGGACTCTGTGCGGACTCTGTTGGGACTCTGTTGGGACTCTGTTAGGACTGTTGGGACTCTGTTAGGACTGTTGGGACTCTGTGAGGACTCTGTTGGGACTCTCTGAGGACTCTCTGTTGGGACTCTCTGTTGGGACTCTCTGAGGACTCTGTTAGGACTCTGTTGGGACTCTGTTGGGATTCTGTTGGGACTCTGTGAGGACTCTGTGAGGACTCTGTGAGGACTCTGTGAGGACTCTGTTGGGACTCTGTTGGGACTCTGTGAGGACTCTGTTGGGACTCTGTTAGGACTCTGTGAGGACTCTCTGAGGACTCTGTTGGGACTCTGTGAGGACTCTGTTACGACTCTGTGGGGACTCTCTGAGGACTCTGTTAGGACTCTGTGAGGACTCTGTTGGGATTCTGTGAGGACTTTGTGAGGACTCTGTTAGGACTCTGAGGACTGTGAGGACTGTGTGAGGACTGTGTGAGGACTCTGTTAGGACTGTTAGGACTCTGTTGGGACTCTGTGAGGACTCTGTTGGGACTCTGTGAGGACTCTGTTGCAACTCTGTGGGGACTCTGTGAGGACTCTGTGAGGACTGTTAGGACTCTGTTGGGACTCTGTTAGGACTCTGTTAGGACTCTGTTGGGACTCTGTTGGGACTTTGTTGGGACTCTGTGCGGACTCTGTTAGGACTGTTGGGACTCTGTTAGGACTGTTGGGACTCTGTTAGGACTGTTGGGACTCTGTGAGGACTCTGTTGGGACTCTGTTGGGACTCTGTTAGGACTCTGTTGGGACTCTGTGAGGACTCTGTTACGACTCTGTGGGGACTCTGTGAGGACACTGTTAGGACTCTGTTGGGACTCTGTTGGGACTCTGTGAGGACTGTTAGGACTCTGTGAAGACTGTTAGGACTCTGTGAGGACTCTGTTAGGACTGTTAGGACTCTGTTGGGACTCTGTAAGGACTCTGTTAGGACTCTGTTGGGACTCTGTTAGGACTCTGTGAGGACTCTGTTGGGACTCTGTTAGGACTCTGTTAGGACTCTGTTGGGACTCTGTGAGGACTCTGTTGGGACTCTGTGAGGACTCTGTTGGGACTCTGTTAGGACTCTGTTAGGACTGTTGGGACTCTGTTGGGACTCTGTTACGACTCTGTGGGGACTCTGTGAGGACTCTGTTAGGACTCTGTGAGGACTCTTTTAAGACTCTGTTGGGACTCTGTTGGGACTCTGTGAGGACTCTGTGGGGACTCTGTTGGGACTCTGTGAGGACTCTGTTGGGACTCTGTTAGGACTCTGTGAGGACTCTCTGAGGACTCTGTTGGGACTCTGTGAGGACTCTGTTACGACTCTGTGGGGACTCTCTGAGGACTCTGTTAGGACTCTGTGAGGACTCTGTTGGGATTCTGTGAGGACTTTGTGAGGACTCTGTTAGGACTCTGAGGACTGTGAGGACTGTGTGAGGACTGTGTGAGGACTCTGTTAGGACTGTTAGGACTCTGTTGGGACTCTGTGAGGACTCTGTTGGGACTCTGTGAGGACTCTGTTGCAACTCTGTGGGGACTCTGTGAGGACTCTGTGAGGACTGTTAGGACTCTGTTGGGACTCTGTAAGGACTCTGTGAGGACTCTGTTGGGACTCTGTTAGGACTCTGTTAGGACTCTGTTGGGACTCTGTTGGGACTTTGTTGGGACTCTGTGCGGACTCTGTTAGGACTGTTGGGACTCTGTTAGGACTGTTGGGACTCTGTTAGGACTGTTGGGACTCTGTGAGGACTCTGTTGGGACTCTGTTAGGACTCTGTTGGGACTCTGTGAGGACTCTGTTACGACTCTGTGGGGACTCTGTGAGGACACTGTTAGGACTCTGTTGGGACTCTGTTGGGACTCTGTGAGGACTGTTAGGACTCTGTGAAGACTGTTAGGACTCTTTGAGGACTCTGTTAGGACTGTTAGGACTCTGTTGGGACTCTGTAAGGACTCTGTTAGGACTCTGTTGGGACTCTGTTAGGACTCTGTGAGGACTCTGTTGGGACTCTGTTAGGACTCTGTTAGGACTCTGTTGGGACTCTGTGAGGACTCTGTTGGGACTCTGTGAGGACTCTGTTGGGACTCTGTTAGGACTCTGTTAGGACTGTTGGGACTCTGTTGGGACTCTGTTACGACTCTGTGGG
Organism: Anarhichas minor; assembly: GCF_050575085.1. NCBI lineage: Eukaryota > Metazoa > Chordata > Actinopteri > Perciformes > Anarhichadidae > Anarhichas > Anarhichas minor. Next base: position 1,404,986 of record NW_027466569.1, on the reverse strand, counting down.
GACTCTGTGAGGACTCTGTTAGGACTCTGTGAGGACTCTTTTAAGACTCTGTTGGGACTCTGTTGGGACTCTGTGAGGACTCTGTGGGGACTCTGTTGGGACTCTGTGAGGACTCTGTTGGGACTCTGTGAGGACTCTGTTGGGACTCTGTTGGGACTCTGTGAGGACTCTGTTGGGACTCTGTGAGGACTCTGTTGGGACTCTGTGAGGACTCTGTTAGGACTCTGTGAGGACTCTGTTGGGACTCTGTGAGGACTCTGTGGGGTATCTGTTGGGACTCTGTGAGGACTCTGTTGGGACTCTGTGAGGACTCTGTGGGGTATCTGTTGGGACTCTGTGAGGACTCTGTTGGGACTCTGTGAGGACTCTGTTGGGACTCTGTGAGGACTCTGTTAGGACTCTGTGAGGACTCTGTGAGGACTCTGTTAGGACTCTGTGAGGACTCTGTTGGGACTCTGTGAGGACTCTGTGGGGTATCTGTTGGGACTCTGTGAGGTATCTGTTGGGACAAGGTGAGGTATCTGTTGGGACTCTGTGGGGACTCTGTGGGGACTCTGTTGGGACTCTGTGAGGACTCTGTGGGGTATCTGTTGGGACTCTGTGAGGTATCTGTTGGGACAAGGTGAGGTATCTGTTGGGTCTCTGTGGGGACTCTGTGGGGACTCTGTGAGGTATCTGTTGGGACAAGGTGAGGTATCTGTTGGGACTCTGTGGGGACTCTGTGGGGACTCTGTTGGGACTCTGTGAGGACTCTGTGGGGTATTTGTTGGGACTCTGAGGTATCTGTTGGGACAAGGTGAGGTATCTGTTGGGTCTCTGTGGGGACTCTGTGGGGACTCTGTGAGGTATCTGTTGGGACAAGGTGAGGTATCTGTTGGGACTCTGTGGGGACTCTGTGAGGTATCTGTTGGGACAAGGTGAGGTATCTGTTGGGACTCTGTGAGGTATCTGTTGGGACAAGGTGAGGTATCTGTTGGGACTCTGTGGGGACTCTGTGGGGACTCTGTGAGGTATCTGTTGGGACAAGGTGAGTCAAAGTCAGATGCATCAAAGAGAATCCTCTGAAGCAGCAGTCAGATGTATTTTTAAATCCACCTTTAAACGAACGACACTCAGCTGTAACGCGGCATCAAAGAGTGAGAGACATCAAGGGGAGAAGAGCCCGGTTCAGACGCATCACTGATGCTGAAGCAGGTCACAGCTTGTGTGTTCATGTGTGTGTCACATGGTGCATTACATCAACACAGATCAGAGGGTTGTTTAACAGGATGTGACGGAGGGTCCAGTTTGGCCTAAATGTAGACTGATGATGCTGAGTTCAAGAAGGGAGGTCAAGAGTTAACTTATAAACATGTGTGTCTAAGTACAAAAAGTACCAAAAAAATATGCGAAAAAACGTAATTTCTACTGTTAAAATATTTGTATTACCTTAATAATACCAATCGCAGTAGTGAAGTTATTTTATATGAAATCATTTATTTTCTCTTTTTTAACATTATTGAGGGTAGAATTTAATTTGGATTAGAGATAGTAAGTTAGTTAAAATAATAAATAGAAACACTCTTTAGTCATCGGCATACAATCAGCACAAGCCTACTTGGTGTAGAATGTGGAACCCGATGGCGTTATTTGACAGCAACAATCTGTAATTGAGTTGAACGAGCTGTTGAAACACTTTTCTCCCAAAGTCAAGAGACACTTCAGCACAAAACACAGCAAATCATTTATTTTAACGTCAAGTTGATGAATGTTCTCTCAGGAGTGGGGTGTGTGTGCGTGTGCGTGTGCGTGTGCGTGCGTGCGTGTGCGTGCGTGCGTGCGTGCGTGCGTGCGTGCGTGCGTGCTGAACAATGAGTCCTTTGTGCCGTGGGATGCTTGGACCTGCAGCCTCTCGCTTCGGTTTCCATTAACTTGCACTAAAAACAGACGAGACTCTTAAGACGAGTATATTTGCAGATGATGCACTTATTCACATCCAATTAACTGTGAATCAAGAGAATTCATAAAAAAAGACACCACACACACACACACGTTGAGCCTTCGGCCCCAAACATCTGCTGAGTGTGCGCCTTTGTGTGAACACACACACACAATGCTGCTCGTTTATATAACGAGGTTTGAAAAGAAGGAGATGTTTGTTCATAATCATAGAAATAGAACCTGAGGATTCTTGTGGTTTCAGTCCGAGGTGTCGTGGATTCCCAACAAACACTACTCGGGTATCTACGGCTTGATGAAGCTGACGCTCACCAAAGCTCTGCCCGCCGACCTGTCCCAGGTCATCGTCCTGGACACGGACATCACCTTCGCCACCGACATCGCCGAGCTCTGGGGCATCTTCAGGAAGTTCACCGGTGAGACCGTTTCCATTGTTTATGTTTTAATTAAGAAAACACCTCAAAGAATTGTAGGTTTGTGATATTTATGATTATTCAAACAGGTTGAATAAAGATTTATTGTATCGCTTCATTAAAACATGAGCATGTTGTCAAATGTTTGTTGTAATCAGTTACTGACGTTTTTAAAGCATTTTTACAAATTAATAAATAACTTTAATGTAATTTGACTGCAACAAATATGATAAATGTTAAATAAAATTTGTTTTAAAACAAATGATATCACTTCTATTCCTGTTTTTAAAATCTGTATTTAATGAGATAAACAAATGTGATTATTAGGAGAATATTTAATTTGCATTAAACTTGTTTAATCAGCTAATCTACCAAATGTTGCCTTTTACTCATATCATCAGTAAAAAACTATTCTTCTTAAATTGTTGCTTATTTGAGATGGTTTGTATGATTTAATAAGCGATCACTTCTATGCAGATAAGCAGGTGATCGGCCTGGTGGAGAACCAGAGCGACTGGTACCTGGGGAACCTGTGGAAGAACCACAGACCCTGGCCCGCGCTGGGACGCGGCTTCAACACCGGTAAACAAACCGCTTTAACACAAACTACCTGAGACGTTCATTTTGAAGCGAGGTCATCCATCTCTTCCTGTTCCCTTCCTTCATTTCCTGTTTCCTTCCTTCCTTCAGGCGTCATCCTTCTCTACTTGGAGCGACTGCGGCGGGTCGGATGGGAGCAGATGTGGCGGCTGACGGCTGAGAGGGAGCTGATGAGCATGCTCAGTACGTCGCTGGCTGATCAGGTCAGAGACGTTGAGGATCCACACTCTGATGTGGGGTTACTTTAGTTCTGTCCCACTTCATCCAGTGAGTCTCTCTCTGACAGCTTGAGTTCTTCATGAACCCTTTACGTAAGCCCAAGGGAGTTACCCACAATTCATAGCAATGTGACGTTAAACTCGGGGTTACCAGAGGAAGCATGGAGACGTTAAAAAGAAAAGGTGAACAAAGAGGACGAAAGATGTGAGTTCAGCCTGCTTTATCTATCCGAAACACTAAGGGTTAAAGATGGAGCATGAAACACATGAAAGCTGAGATTATATCACAGATTCATCCGTCAAACATTTCATTTTGTTATTAAAGCTGTTTGGACAAAATCAAGTCAATAGATTATTTGAAATGACGTCTCATCTTGTGAGGAAAGAGTCTGAAAGACATTTAAATGAAGGAGTGAAGAATATAAAATAATCATAACATGATGTGATGACGTCGTGATATTTACACCAGTAGAACCATAGAACCAGTAGAACCAACAGAACCGTAGAACCAACAGAACCATAGAACCACCAGTAGAACCAACAGAACCAATATAACCAGTAGAACCAACAGAACCAGTATAACCACCAGTATAACCAACAGAACCATAGAACCAGTAGAACCAATATAACCAGTAGAACCAATATAACCAGTAGAACCAACAGAACCATAGAACCAGTAGAACCAACAGAACCATATAACCTGTAAAATCAATAGAACCAATAGAACCAGTAGAACCATATAACCAGTAGAACCAATATAACCATAGAACACCAAAACCAGTAGAACCAGTAGAACCATAGAACCTGTAGAACCATAGAACCAGTAGAGCTGCTGTGTTAACGGCGCTCTGTCCTCTGTTGTTCAGGACATCTTCAACGCCTTCATCAAGCAGAACCCCGTCCTGGTGCACCAGCTGCCCTGTTTCTGGAACGTGCAGCTGTCTGACCACACTCGGTCAGAGCAGTGCTACACCGAGGTGTCCGACCTCAAGGTACGCTCACATGCTTATACATATATATACATACCGTATATATAGATATATATGTATACTGTATATGTAACCTCAAGGTACGCTCACACGCGTATACAGTATATATAGATATACTGTATATACACATATGTGTTTGTATATACAGTATATATATATATATATATATATATTTATGTGTGTATACGTATATCCATCCATCCATCTTCCTCCTCTTATCCGGGGTCGGGTCGTGGTGGCAGCAGGCCAAGCAGGCCGACCCAGACCTCCCTCTCACCGGCAACATGTTCCAGCTCATTCTGGGGGATCCCGAGGCGTTCCCAGGCCAGCTGGGAGATGTAATCCCTCCAGCGTGTTCTGGGTCTTCCCCGGGGTCTCTTCCCAGTTGGATGTGCCTGGAAAACCTCCAGTGGGAGGCGTCCAGGAGGCATCCTAATTAGATGCCCGAACCACCTCAGCTGACTCCTTTCGACGCGAAGGAGTAGCGGCTCGACTCCAAGCTCCCTCCTGATGACCGAGCTCCTTACCCTATCTCTAAGGCTGAGCCCGGCCACCCTACGGAGGAAACTCATTTCGGCCACTTGTAGCCGCGACCTTGTCCTTTCGGTCACGACCCAGAGTTCGTGACCATAGGTGAGGGTAGGAACGTAGACCGAGTGGTAAATTGAGAGCTTTGCCTTCCGGCTCAGCTCCCTCTTCACCAAGACGGTCCGGTGCAGCGCCTGCTTTACTGCTGCAGCTGCACCGATCCGTCTGTCGATCTCCCGCTCCATCTTACCCTCACTCGTGAACAAGACCCCGAGATACTTGAACTCCTTCGCTTGAGGTAGGCACTCCGTCCCCACCTGGAGGGAGCAATCCACTGAACACCATGGCCTCAGATGTGGAGGTGCAAACTCTCATCCCCGCCGCTTCACACTCGGCTGCAAACCGCCCCAGTGAATGCTGGAGGTCATGATCCGAGGAGGCTAACAGGACCACATCATCTGCAAACAGCAGAGAGGCGATCCCGAGACCCCCGAACCTGACGTTCTCCACCCCCCGGCTGCGCCTAGATACCATGAAAGTCACGAACAGGACCGGAGACAAAGGTCAGCCCTGGCGGAGGCCAACACCCACCGGGAACGTGTCTGACTTATTGCCGAGAATGTGGACACAGCTCCTACTGCAGTCGTACAGAGACCGGATCGCCCGTTGTAATGGGTCCGGCACCCCGTACTCCCGCAGCACCCCCCACAAGAACCCCAGAGGGACCCGGTCGAAAGCCTTCTCCAAGTCCACAAAGCACATGTAGACTGGTTGGGCAAACTCCCAGAACCCCTCCAGTAGTCTTGCGAGGGTAAAGAGCTGGTCCACTGTTCCACGGCCGGGACGGAATCCGCATTGCTCCTCTTGAATCCGTATATGTATACGTATATATGTGTATATATATCTAAAAAATGTTTCTTAGACACATAACCCACCGGAGCTTTACAGTGGTAGTAATGTAGTGTAGTGTAGTATGAAGTAGATTTTGAGGAAATTAAAAACATGCAAAGAATTCTACGTTTTGGTTATTTTCTTCTGTGAAGCTGTCGATGATCAAACCTCAAGAGTTTCCTGACCGCCATGTTTTCTAAACATGGATATTTCCATCTTCGTGTTATCAAGTAAAGCAGCTGTTAAAGCAGATCCACAGGGTGAGGGTTATCATACCACTCAGGACTCACACATTGAGAAGCAGAACGTCGGTGTAGTAAACGCTGTGTTTCAGGTGATCCACTGGAACTCTCCCAAGAAGCTCCGGGTGAAGAACAAACACGTGGAGTTCTTCAGGAACCTCTACCTCACCTTCCTGGAGTACGACGGGAACCTGCTGAGACGAGAGCTGTTCGGCTGCCCGAGTCAGGCCAACCCAGAGAGCGTCCAGGTCAGAGACGCAAACGATCCAAATGAATTTAATGTGAATTATTAATGGTGGTGTGTTCACAGTTAAATACGCGTTGGTCAGTCTGAAGCAACAGATGTGGCAGAAAAGAGCTGTAAATGATCATCAGAAGGATTTCCTCTAAAAGAGAAACTGGTTGTGAGGAAGGAACCAGAGAGATGTTTCCTTTCTTTGGACGTTGGTTCACCAACACGTGAGCCTGACAGACGTCTTCTGTGTGCGTCTCTGTAGCTGCAGGCCGCTCTGGAGGAGCTGGACGAGGACGACCAGTGTTACGACTTCCGTCGGGAGCGGCTCACCGTCCACAGGGTGCACCTCTACTTCCTGCAGTATGAGTACACGCCCACCGAGGACGACACCGACATCACGCTGGTGGCCCAGCTCTCCATGGACAGGTACCCGACCCAGACCGGCCAATCAGCACGCAGACTCTAAACGCCTGTAAACACACCGTTATTACTGAGGTTCTAAGTTCCTTCTCGTCCTTAGGAAAAACAGCAGTTTGAGATCGACTAGGTCCATGTTAGCTTTCTATCGTATCGCATGAACTTCATCAGCAGATGTCTGCGAATTGTAGACGCTCAAGTTTTCATTCATTTCTTAGCACTTTGAATTAAACCTTCGATCCAACAGCGATTGAATGGAACTTGTAGTGAGAGAGTTTTCTTATTTCCTGCTCAATATCAGTCATTTTACTCCAATGACATCACCATCATCCCTGTTAGCTCTGAACCTATTGGAGTCAAGTGATTTGTTGTTTTGCTAATTGATTCTTGGAGCAGAATGTCAACAGTGTATGAACAAAGAAGACGTTTGAACATGTCAGCTTGGGCTCTTCAATGGCTGCTTTTGTTTTTTAACTTTATTTTCTAAGATGTGAGGCACCATCATGACGTATAACCAAGGTGTATATATATATAAATATCTTTCATTTTATGTATGAAAGAAACAAACAAATATAAAACAGTAAAAAGAGAAATGATATCAGAAATAATAACTCTAACGGCTAAAATACAGGACTTTGGGTGTTATTCCGCTCTATTTAATTTAATAGACAATCAATACATAAAAAAAAGAAAAGAAATAAGCCCAAACATTCATCATTGTCCATCTCAGTAACGCACTTCATCTTCTCTACCTGCAGGCTGCAGATGCTGGAGGCCATCTGTAAGCACTGGGAGGGCCCCATCAGCCTGGCGCTCTACATGTCCGACGCCGAGGCCCAGCAGTTCCTCCGCTACGCCCAGGCATCCGAGGTCCTCAAGAACCGCAAGAACGTGGGCTACCACATCGTCTACAAGGAGGGCCAGTTCTACCCCGTCAACCTGGTGAGGAACGTGGCCCTGAAGAACGCCAACACGCCCTACGTGTTCCTGACGGACGTGGACTTCCTGCCGATGTACGGCCTCTATGATTACCTCAGGTACGACGTACTAATGTAGAGAGTGGATGTTATGGTCACAGATCCAGAACCCTCAAACTAAACAAGTGACGACAGTAATGATGCTCAGCTGAATGGACTCGGGTGAATATAATGCAGTCGTCAGCAAACAAGTTGATTCCAGCTGAGCTTTCATTGTAATTATGAATTACTCATAATAATGAAGTATTTAATCCAGTACTCCTCAAGATACTCAATTAAATAAATCTGCGGCAACATTATATAACATCAGCAGTAATGCATATGATCCTTTATACAGAGTTCTGTTTTCTGGTAAATCCTCAGAATGATTGATGTGTTACTGATCATCTATTATCAGCAGCACAGTATTCAACCCTAACACGTTCATGACATAACATTACTATGACTTCTTCATGTAGCTGTAATTATGCTACACTGATGCTTATTGAATATGAAAAGATCTACGTCACTCTTTATGTTAGATTACTTCATGGTGACACACGTTCTCCATTTGGTAGAGAATAGTTCTGTTTAAAATCATGTTAGCTGAAGACAATTTGCAATTACACCTATATACTGTATATACATATATAATATAAATATAATATATTTCAAGTTTATTTAAAGTGTGGTTTTTCCTACGAAGTGAATGATAAATACCATTTCCCTAAAATGGAGTAGATTCTTTTAAACTGACTATCAGCTGGATTTTAAGTTCCGACATCAGAAAGTTGTGAAATATAATTTTCCATAGAGACGCTGCTCTGACCACAGTCTCTGGTCAGAGAGGTCAGCTCACAATCTGCTGATCACATCGGATGATAAGGTGTATTATTGATGTTTTTACTCTGGCTTTACAATATGCAACATCAACACAGATACATGTCCTTGTGTTTGAACTCTATGATAAGTTTAAGATGTGGACGCTGTCCATCGTACCCGTCCATCATTAGAAATGTCCCCTTGTACCCGTGTGGTCCCTACAGGAGGACTGTGGTGCAGCTGGACATGGCTCACACTAAGAAGGCTCTGGTGGTTCCAGCGTTCGAGACGCTTCGGTACCGTCTGTCCTTCCCCAAATCCAAAGCCGAGCTGCTCTCCATGCTGGACATGGGGACTCTCTACACCTTCAGGTAGCTGATCACCAACAAACGTGTTGTCAGTGCAACGATGAGCTAACGATCGTCATCATTTAATCTGTGTTCCCCTCTCCAGGTATCATGTGTGGCCTAAAGGTCACGCTCCTACCAACTATGCCAAATGGCGAACAGCCACCACACCTTATAAGGTGGAGTGGGAGCCGGACTTCGAGCCATACGTGGTGGTGAGACGGGACTGTCCCGAGTACGACCAGCGCTTCGTGGGCTTCGGCTGGAACAAGGTGTCGCACGTCCTGGAGCTGGATGCACAGGTACGTCTGGTGGACGGGGCTTTTATTTTGACGGTCGCTACCTCAACGTGGGACCTCAAACGCACCGGTTATGTAGTGTTGATCTCAGTCAGAGACACCACTTATAGTTTCTACTGTATGTTGAAGCAAATGGATTTACAGAAGCCTGGTTGTGTATAAAGACTTCTAACTAAAGAAGACTAATTCTGTTACGCGAATGTTCGCATCCCGTCACTCGTGCCAGTTTGACCGCTGGGTCCTCCATATAGACACCAACAAGGTTTGATCATCATGGCCGGAAAAAGAAAGCACTATTGCTGCTTTGTACATGTGGAAGTTACAGAAAGCATCACATCGTCTAAAGGCGCTTGTATTCAGCGTTTCATACTCGGGTATGAAGCCCAAATGAACATGTTTTGCTGTAATTTAATTGCAGTAAACTGAAGGAAATGGAGCTGAAATATCTATAGAACATGCTGATTGTTCAGGTCTGTCAGCAAAATGACAAGCAAACAACTTTTAAAATGCTTCTTTTCTAGATGGAGTTGTTTGGATCGGTGCTAGGCTATGCTAACTTTGTAGCTGCTTCATCGAGACTCAAAGTAACATCATCTAGACATAAATACGGCAGTAAGGTTTTTATTCACAGCATAAACAGTCTGTGGTCCATACACATACATTTCTACGGTCCGGTCTCTGTGAGGCAGAGCGCCGCCTTCTTTCCCATTTCTAAAGAATCAAAACGCTGACAAGCTCATCAGAAACGCTGCTTCTGATGAGGATTAAATAACATACATGTGTTCCTGTTAACTTCTTTAAAATGATGTTGTTTGGTTTATTATTTGTGATCATGACTTCAGTCTGACGTTTTCTATGACATAGTACAAAGCAGTGGTCCTTTTGTTGATCCATTGTTCCGTTGAATAGACATTCAGAATTGGTTCAAAAGTGAAAGTTTCTTCACCGACTATTTATAGACTTAGACCAGATTTCAACGTGATTTGCAATACTACAATGTTCCGTCCTCTACATTGTGCTAATAATAATATGTCATCATTTTAGAGGCTTACTAAGAAACCACATCCACATTAATCAGTTGAAAGCCAGCATTGGAAATCACGTTGAAACCTGGTCTAAACGTGAACGTTGAATCAACGTCAATAAATAATCTGTGAAAAAACGTTCACTTTTGAACCACTTTTAACCGTGTTTTCAACGTCACCGTGTTTTCAATGTGGAAATGCTCTCAGATCAATATGTAGCAACTAAATACATAGTCATAGTAACACATCATCAGTCTCCACTTACAGGACAAAAGACCAAGTGACACAGGCAACAGTTCATTTGTATTTATTAAGTACAATATAAAAATAAACAATGTTCTTTATATACAACCATCATCTCCCTTTCCCTCTTTAAATGTCGTTTTCAAAGCCACACAGGAGCCGTAAAATTATAAAACATATTCACTGTATTTTAAACGTGTTTTCAACGGAACGATGCTGACCTGGATATTACACAGTATATACTTTATATTGTCTGTATATTGCTATAAGCCAAACAACAATGTTTTGACCGTGTTCTTATTAGTACATTACTTTGTTTTACTCACGTCCTCCACATTTAAACTGTGTACAGCCCCACTCGCTGTCCGCCGTGTATTTTACATGTGAAATGTCCTAAAACTCTTTTATAACGTTAGGCTACAGCGACAGTCCAAATAGTCTACAACATTTACTTACACATGTTGCTAACATGCTAACGCTACTAGTCTACAATGAACATTTATTTAAACCAGATGTTGAATCATAAACGAATCAAATATGAAGCTTGAGTTTAATCTGTGATCCGTCTTCACTGTTTACATGTTGAACAAAATCTCATCAGTCCGATCGGCTGCAGCGTCCAATCACATGACAGATGAACAATGAGGGGGCGTGTCGGCCGTTAAAAGACTTCCTGGAAGTCTGTTCTCGTGGGTCCTCGCTCATGGCTCCTCAGAGGTCCCTCCTCCCTCCTCCCTCCTCGATCCTCCATCATCAGAGCAGAAATAAGAGCTTTGGGACGCCGTCAATATGGCGGCGCAGAACAACTTCCGGTTCGAGCGAAGTTCGAGCCGGAAGTTGAAACCGGAAGCGATCCTCGCGATCCTCCCCCAAGACCCGTTTGAGAGGAGAACCTTCAGGCCAAAGAGCTGATATCAGATCAGCCTGACCTCACAATCAGACAGCAGACTAGCAGCAAAGGGAAGCAGTACATGAAGCTTCTCCACTGCTGAACACCAGACAGGTTTGGCTAGCTGGATGACGTCATGCTAATAACTTATTTAGCTTTTTAAAACAACGGGGACAGATCCAGCACGGACAGTTAGGGAGTGAGGGACATGAAGCACCTGCTGAGACATGATATATAGTTATAAATACATCATTATATATATATATGTGTGTGTGTGTGTTTTATATTATAGTGAATATTATTATATGATATATATATTATTATATGTGCAATGCAGACCGGGCGGCGGGTCAGGCGGGAGGCCTGGGTGAGCCAATCGCCGGCAGCATAGACTAGCTCTAGGGACGTGGAACGTCACCTCGCTAGCGGGGAAAGAGCCAGAGCTGGTGCAGGAGGTGGAGCGGTACCAGCTAGATATAGTTGGACTCACCTCCACACACAGCGCTGGCTCTGGAACCAAGCTCCTGGAGAGGGGTTGGACTTTGTCCTTTTCCAGAGTTGCCCAGGGTGAGAGGCGCCGGGCGGGAGTGGGGATACTCACGAGCCCCTGGCTGAGCGCCGCTGTGTTGGAGTTCTCCCCGGAGAACGAGAGGGTCGCCTCCATGCGCCTACGGGTTGCGGGGAGCAAGGCTCTGACTGTGGTTTGTGCTTATGCACCAAACAGCAGTTCAGAGTATCCGGCCTTCTTGGAGTCGGTGGGAGGGGTCCTGGAAAGGGCGCCGCCTACCGACTCCATAGTTCTCCTGGGGGACTTCAACGCTCACGTGGGCAATGACCGAGAAACCTGGCGGGGGGTGATTGGGAGGAACGGCTTGCCCGATCTGAACCCGAATGGTGTTTTGTTATTGGACTTCTGTGCGTGCCATGGTTTGGCCATAACGAACACCATGTTCGAACATAAGGTGGCTCATAAGTGTACCTGGTACCAGAACACCTTAGGCCGGAGATCAATGATCGACTTTGTAATCGTAGCATTTGATTTGCGGCCGTATGTCTTGGACACTCGGGTGAAGAGAGGAGCAGAGCTGTCAACTGATCACCACCTGGTGGTGAGTTGGATCAGATGGCAGGGGAACCGGTTGGAAAGACCCGGCAAGCCCAAACGTGTAGTGAGGGTGAACTGGGAATGTCTGGCGGAAGACCCTGTCCGGGAGGTCTTTAACTCCCACCTCCGGAAGAACTTCTCACACATCCCGAGGGAGGCTGGGGACATGGAATCCGAATGGACCATGTTCAAAGCCTCTATTGTGGACGTGGCCGCTAGGAGCTGTGGCCGGAAGGTCATCAGTGCCTGTCTGTCGTGGCGGCAACCCGAGAACCCGGTGGTGGACACCGGAGGTGAGGGAAGCCGTCAAGCTGAAGAAGGAGACCTTCAAGGCCTGGTTGGCCCAGGGGTCTCCCGAAGCAGCTGACAGGTACCAGCAGGCCAGAAGGGCTGCAGCTGCGGTGGTCGCGAATGCTAAAACTCGGGCATGGGAGGAGTTCGGGGAGGCCATGGAGAAGGACTTTAGGTTGGCCTCAAGGAGGTTCTGGCAAACCATCCAATGGCTCAGGAAGGGAAAGCAGGGCTTACCCCAGGCTGTTCTCAGCAGGGGGGGGGGGGACTGCTGACCCGGACAGGGGACATCATCGGGCGGTGGAAAGAGCACTTTGAGGAACTCCTAAACCCGACCAACATGTCCTCTGCAGAGGAGGCAGCGCCTGAAGATCAAGAGGGAGGCTCACCCATATCCCTGGCAGAGGCCGCTGAGGTAGTCAAAAAGCTCCTCGGTGGCAAGGCGCCAGGGGTGGATGAGATCCGCCCTAAGATGCTGAAAGCGCTGGACATAGTTGGGCTGTCCTGGCTGACACGCCTCTTCAATGTCGCATGGGGGTCGGGATCAGTGCCCATGGACTGGCAGACCGGGGTGGTGGTTCCCATTTTCAAAAAGGGGGACCGGAGAGTGTGCTCGAATTACCGGGGTATCACACTACTCAGCCTCCCGGGGAAGGCTTATGCCAGGGTCCTGGAAAGGAGGCTCCGACCGTTTGTCGAACCTCAGATTCAAGAGGAGCAATGCGGATTCCGTCCCGGCCGTGAAACAGTGGACCAGCTCTTTACCCTCGCAAGACTACTGGAGGGGTTCTGGGAGTTTGCCCAACCAGTCTACATGTGCTTTGTGGACTTGGAGAAGGCTTTCGACCGGGTCCCTCGGGGGTTCTTGTGGGGGGTGCTGCGGGAGTACGGGGTGCCGGACCCATTACAACGGGCGATCCGGTCTCTGTACGACTGCAGTAGGAGCTGTGTCCACATTCTCGGCAATAAGTCAGACACGTTCCCGGTGGGTGTTGGCCTCCGCCAGGGCTGACCTTTGTCTCCGGTCCTGTTCGTGACTTTCATGATATCTAGGCGCAGCCGGGGGGTGGAGAACGTCAGGTTCGGGGGTCTCGGGATCGCCTCTCTGCTGTTTGCAGATGATGTGGTCCTGTTAGCCTCCTCAGATCGTGACCTCCAGCATTCACTGGGGCGGTTTGCAGCCGAGTGTGAAGTGGCGGGGATGAGAGTTAGCACCTCCACATCTGAGGCCATGGTGTTCGGTGGATTGCTCCCTCCAGGTGGGGACGGAGTGCCTACCTCAAGCGAAGGAGTTCAAGTATCTCGGGGTCTTGTTCACGAGTGAGGGTAAGATGGAGCGGGAGATCGACAGACGGATCGGTGCGGCTGCAGCAGTAAAGCAGGCGCTGCACCGGACCGTCTTGGTGAAGAGGGAGCCGGTCAATTTACCACTCGGTCTACGTTCCTACCCTCACCTATGGTCACGAACTCTGGGTCGTGACCGAAAGGACAAGGTCGCGGCTACAAGTGGCCGAAATGAGTTTCCTCCGTAGGGTGGCCGGGCTCAGCCTTAGAGATAGGGTAAGGAGCTCGGTCATCAGGAGGGAGCTTGGAGTCGAGCCGCTACTCCTTTGCGTCGAAAGGAGTCAGCTGAGGTGGTTCGGGCATCTAATTAGGATGCCTCCTGGACGCCTCCCACTGGAGGTTTTCCAGGCACGTCCAACTGGGAAGAGACCCCGGGGAAGACCCAGAACACGCTGGAGGGATTACATCTCCCATATTATTATATGATATATATATTATTATATGATATATATATTATTATATGATATATATATTATTATATGATATATATTATATGATATATATTATTATATGATATATATATTATTATATGATATATATATTATTATATGATATATATATTATTATATGATATATATATTATTATATGATATATATATATTATATGATATATTTTATTATATGATATATATATTATTATATGACATATATTATATGATATATATTATTATATGATATATATATAATTATATGATATATATATAATTATATGATATATATATAATTATATGATATATATATAATTATATGATATATATATTATTATATGATATATATATATTATATGATATATTTTATTATATGATATATATATTATATGATATATATTATTATATATATTATTATATTATAGTGAATATTATTATATGATATATATTATTATATGATATATATATTATTATACGATATATATATATTATTATATTATAGTGAATATTATTATATGATATATATATATTATTATATGATATATATATAATTATATGATATATATAATTATATGATATATATAATTATATGATATATATATATATTATTATATGATATATATATATATTATTATATGATATATATATATTATTATATGATATATATATATTATTATACGATATATATATTATACGATATATATTATTATATTATAGTGAATATTATTATATTATAGTGAATATTATTATATGATATATATATTTTATTATACTGAGACTATAATAAGATGTCCTGACGTGTTTATCAAAGTGTTATTTACTGCTTTTTTTCATGTTGGAATAAAGGTTAAATATTTAACTGTAAAGTAGTAATACGTGTTTGATACCTTCATGTTTCTGCATTAAATCATTCTGGGATGTTTGCTGAGATTGATTGATGAGGCTCAGCCCTCCAGAGAACATGTTCACCAGCTCCACTGCATTTAGTGTCGTTACCTTTCAGCTGTTTGTGAATCTTTGTTCCTGAGAAGATCATTTCACGTTCTGTCGTCTCAAATCACTTTGTTTTCCCCGTCAGGAGTTCGACCTCATGGTCCTCCCCAACGCCTTCATGATCCACATGCCCCACGCTCCGAGCTTCGACATCTCCAAGTTCCGCTCCAGCTCCAGCTACCGCAACTGCCTGAACACCCTGAAGGACGAGTTCCACCAGGACCTGTCTAGGAAGTACGGCTCGGCGGCTCTCAAGTACCTCACGGCCCAGAGGACCATCTGAGGACCAGAAGGCTACCGAGAGCCGGGGCCAGTCCGTCCGTCGGACCCCCGGATACCAACTGACGTCGCGGCACACGGCGCCAACAATGACGGTAGAGCTTTACGGCCCCTTTTAGAACATTCTCTGGGCTCCTGTGCGTTAAATTGTTCAGGCGACCGAGAGGACGGTGGATTTCCTAAACGCTGGACGGACGAGTGCGGATACTGTCGGGACTAGCTTTAAGGCCGGGAAACAACAACCATATTCTTACTAACTTGTTCTGACAATCAGGGCTTTCCTTCCAGAAGACGTGTGGACGTGTGGACGTGTGGACGTGTGGTCCAGATACAAACAAAGACATCTGAACTGGAGAAAGATGTTTCAGCCTTATCACTCTCCATGGTATCACTGAGATATCTCATATTTTCATTTCTTTCTTGTTCTTTTTCGCTGTGTAAAATCACAACCAATGAATAAGGATCGTTGACATTTACAATGTTCTTTGATTACGACTTTAGAATCAGTTGTTTTTTTTTGCTTTCTATATTTTCTGACCTCGTTTTAAAAAAAAAGAAGAAAAATCCATCTCGTCCCAGAAATGATTTCTGATTTCCTGTAAGCTTCAGGTGTGTGTGTGTGTGTGTGTGTGTGTGTGTGTGTGTGTGTGTGTGTGTGTGTGTGTGTGTGTGTGTGTGTGTGTGTGTGTGTGTGTGTGTGTGTGTGTGTGTGTGTGTGTGTGTGTGTGTGTGTGTGTGTGTGTGTGTGTGTGTGTGCGTGTGCGTGCGTGCGTGCTTTTGTCTCGATCACATATTTGCATGTAAAGAGTTGCACTACACAGAAAACAGTCATTGTTCAAGTTTGTTTTTCTTCGTCTTTCATCCGTCTGAAAGAAGCAAATATCTATGAATGATATTAATGATAACAGATATATCGATTATTGATTGGGACCAACTCGGACGCCTGACAGTGAGTTGTTATTAAATCTCAAATCAAGAGCTTTTCCTCCGTCGTGTGTTTGTTCATTCCGTGTGTAAAGAGTCCGACTCACTGGAGAAACGTGCTGACTACTGAACCCGCTTCATGTTCCTGTAAAGTCCAACTGAAACCTGAAATCACAGATTCTCTGCAGTCGGGTTGAGTTTGTAATGCAAAGGTACATTTACACAAATGTTCTTTCAGCCTCCAAACAAGTAGAGTTTGAGTCTAATTGAACTGAATGTTTCATCTCATTCATGACGAGAAGACTTTAGAGAAGTTATATTGAGGAAACAAATAACTATTTAATTAACACATTAATTAACTTGACGTCTCACAATGACGGGAGACGTTAGCTTGGAAGCTAATTTCAGCTACAGTCCACAGTCTTTTACTGTTTTATGCAAATACAGTTTTATTTATACGAACGCTTATATTCACAGACGACGAGGCATCGGAATCAAACCTCACGTGTAAATACACATTTGGATACAGATTTTTTTTGTTTTATGCACAAAGCAGATCTTTATGTTTCAGTTGGACTTTAATCCTCCGAATGTTTTAATATGTTTGTCCGTCTAAAAGAGCAAAGTTCTGATTGTTAGTGACCAAAGTCGACCAGATTTACTCAAGTTTCACTTTATATTCGGTCTCCCCAGAGGATGATCAGAGGATGATCAGTGTCTTCAATGTCCTGCTGAGGCTTTGACATCGTAGCCTCTCGGGACTTGTTCTGCATCGTCTTCTCTCGTCCATCTGTGTGAAAACATCTGAAGCCTGTTTATTGTTTTTAATCTCTCATCTGAACAAAAGGCAAGAAGAAGATCTGACGTCTCGTGTCATCTCCACAGAGTGAGGCGGTTTGTGGAGTGATGGCGTTTGTGACGGGTTCAGACTTCTTAATGTCTTTGGTGCGTGTGAACTGAAGAGCCCCCCCCCCCGAGCCCCCCCCCCATGTTGTTGGTTGTGGTAATGCTAGTGCCTTTGCTGTATTGTGAAACTGGATATTGATTGTACTGTTGTACCGACAGGGCCTGCAGATCGTCAGGCACTCTATTTATTATTGTTGACTCAAATCAATCATATTTTTCTATGTAAGTGCTTTAAATAAATTTGCCCTTTTTTTAACACGTTGACGTATTTTTTTTTTTTCACACCAAAGAGAATCTGCAGCATCTTCAGCAAACAGCTAATTTTAATTAGAACGACTGTGTCAGTGACATTAATGTTATTATGGGACTACTGAGAGCTTCTTTAAATTCATACCCCTACAGGGCAAATACATAATATCTTTGGATAGCCAAGACATCTTTAATATTTACCAAGCTCTGTGGTTCTAAGCCTGAGTGAACCTTCCATGTGTGTGATTGGTCTAAAAAGAAAACAATTCCAATATGAGCAGATTATTCTGGATGAATACAGACGTCCGCTGTTTAAAAGTTCATCACAAGAGATGATGATGAATACATTTCTGCAGCGTTTAAAGAAAGAAAGACTTCAGTTCACAACGGTTTCAGTTTCTGTTTGTTTGTTTCGTCAGAAGAGAAAAACATTCAGAGTTTTAAACGTCTGATTAAGAAGAATCATAAAGCAAAGAACCAAAGAGCAGCTGGATGGCGTGCAGCCCGCTGATGTATATATTTTATATTATGTATATATTTACTGTAGGTACTTCCATTACAGTCCTCTCCTTCAACAATGGCACCGATTCCATAAATGTGACGGCGGCTCTCCTCCAGCATTAAATATGTCCACTTCTCCCCTCCAGCTTCTGAGCAGCAGCTTATGAATTATTAGTCAGCCTCTCTGCATGTAGGCCAACCAACCGGCGGCATGTGTACAGTGTCACTGCACATACAGCACGTACATGATGTACAGTATGTACATCACATGCAGTACATACAGTATGTACAGCACATACAGTATGTACAGTATATACAGTATGTACAGTACATACAGTATGTACTGTATATACAGTATGTACAGTACATACAGTATGTGCAGCACATACAGTATGTGCAGTATATACAGTATGTACAGTACATACAGTGCGTACAGCACATACAGTATGTACAGTGCATACAGTATGTACAGTATGCACAGCACATACAGTATGTACAGTACGTACATTATGTGCAGTATATACAGTATGTACATTACATACAGTATGTTCAGCACATACTGTACATACAGTACGTACAGTACACACAGTATGCGCTGCACATACTGTATGTACAGTACGTACAGTATATACAGTATGCACAGCACATACAGTATGCACAGCACATACAGTATGTACAGTACGTACAGTATGTGCTGTATGTACAGCACATACAGTATGTGCAGTACGTACAGTATGTACAGTATATACAGTATGCACAGCACATACAGTATGTACAGCACATACAGTATGTACAGTACGTACATTATGTACAGTATATACAGTATGTACAGTACATACAGTGCGTACAGTACATACAGTATGTGCAGTACATACAGTATGTGCGGTACATACAGTATGTACAGTACATACAGTATGTACAGTACGGGGTTAATGTCGCACGTTGTTTTATGAATATGTTACTCAGAAACAAAAGCATTTGCATGTTTTCATCAGGCTGAATGGAGATGAATGGACAGAGTTCACCTAAACGATGAGAACAGAACAGCTGCTCAACAAATAAACGTTGACGTGAGATTATTGTTTCTACGTTTAAAAAGAGGAACCTCCTGATGTCATAATTAATACAGCGTCACACTCCTTTATTACCACGGCCTGATGTTTCATCATCTTTTTATTACAATAAAGTGTTTATTGACTAAAGAACTCTTTCACAAAACAGAACATGAAAGATTATTACGTCAGTCTGACTTTATGATATTTCTCACCCTGTACTATGACTTTTTATTACATTTGATGTCATGTCTATGACATACTTCACTATCACAATGATTTTGTTACTTCTGGCCTAAACTGCTCACAAGCGTTGAAACATGGCGATTAGATCTGCTCTCACCCTGGACGAGAGACTTAATACAATATTAGGACTTTTTATTAACATTTTCATGACTTGCTATAGTCAAACATTTATGCAATATTTATGACATTCTATACCAGGGGTCACCAACCTTTTTTAAACTGAGAGCTACTTCAAGGGTACCGAGTAGTACGAAGAGCTACTTATTTGATACAAACTTCCTGAATAACAAAGTTGCACAGATCACCTTAATAATAATAATATATGTGAAGAGACTGTTTGATCACATGTCAGTTAATTATTCCTCACAATAATTATTAATAATGATTTCCACAACAATGATGGTATAGCTACACATACATATTTAAACATGCAACTTTTATTTCTGTTAATCTGTTTCAACATTTGAAAGTCAGAGGTATCACATCTCTGATATTTTTGTATCATCACGTGATCAAAGCCGGTTACTTTTGCACATAGCGCCTGCTGGTGAATGATGCAGTGGTAATGTAGACATTCTGCGAAGTCTGGGTCACCTTTGCATTGCGCAATGAAGCCTGCATGCCGGCCCGTCATCACGGGAGCCCCGTCTGTTGTCACCGACACCAGCTTTTCCAATGGTACCTTTGTCTCCACGAAGAAACCAGTAAAAAGTCTCGTCTATAGCCGAGCGGGGATCCAACCCTCCGAGGCGCGCGAGCGTCTTCGGGCGCCCGCGTTCAAACCTCTAGTCTGGGCCTTTTCGGTCGGATTGCGTTGCCTCGCCTCTATCCCCGCCACCCCTGAGTTGTTGCCCCGCGGCCTGTTCCGAGGACTGACGGACCTGACGACGGGGTGCGCTCGCGGCGCGCGTCTGGCGCCAACGGGAAGCGCCCGCCATTCGGAACCTGAAAACCTAGTGCGGTGCAGCGGCCTCGTCCTGGCTGTCCGCCGTGCGCCTCCGGGTACCCGACTCTCTTATGACAAGAAATATTGTCATTTTAAAATCTACACTAATGCAAGCGTTTTTGATTAAAAAAGAACAGCAACTACAATTTTAGACGGAGCTCCATGGTGACTAGTGCTATTTTTAGAACATGTCTTGCGGGCGACTCACGTGGTCGCTGCGGGCGACAGGGTGCCCGCGGGCACCGTGTTGGCTACCTCTGTTCTAAACCATAGTTCTCTAATGTCAGAGTATGTGATCGGTTCACGTGATCGGTGAGATTCACTGAAGGAAAGTGAGGTTAAATTACCTTTTAATGGCGTGCTACATTACAATAACAATTAACACACACACCTACAGTACACACACACACACCTACAATATACACACACACACACCTACAGTACACACACACACAGATTAAGCAATTATCTGTCAGCCGTTTTCCTCCTCTGACATTTATTACCACAGCCTGGAGATTGAATTGTCTTCTGCGATCGTGTTGCTTGAATGATGGCCGTTGTTCTCCAGCTTTTCTCTTCACAGTGAAATAACTGTGCAGTCGAGCATGTTTCTCATCCCTCAGCAATCTGCAGAAAAACAAAGACCTGATGTAGCTTGATAATCATGTTGTGCAGAGCAATGCTCACTCACAGTGATGGAGACAAAGATGGAGGAAGCAGGTCACACTGTTCTCTGACACACTTGAAGAGTCTCTCCCTCGATCCACTGCGTCTTTATCTGTGCTACATTCAGCATCGTGGTCTTCTGAACCGTGTTTCTACGCTGCATCTCATGGATCCTCCGTTACTAACACAGTGCTGCAGACACATCAGCGCTAACCTCAGCGCTGACCTCAGCCCTGACCTCAGCCCGAACCTCAGCCCTGACCTCAGCCCTAACCTCAGCCCTGACCTCAGCCCTGACCTCAGCCCTGACCTCAGCCCTAACCTCAGCCCTGACCTCAGCCCTGACCTCAGCCCTAACCTCAGCCCTGACCTCAGCCCTGACCTCAGCGCTGACCTCAGCCCTGACCTCAGCCCTAACCTCAGCCCTGACCTCAGCCCTAACCTCAGCCCTGACCTCAGCGCTAACCTCAGCCCTGACCTCAGCGCTGACCTCAGCCCTGACCTCAGCCCTAACCTCAGCCCTGACCTCAGCCCTAACCTCAGCCCTGACCTCAGCCCTGACCTCAGCCCTAACCTCAGCACTAACCTCAGCGCTAACCTCAGTAGCTAACCTCAGCGCTAACCTCAGCGCTAACCTCAGCTCTAACCTCAGTGCTAACCTCAGTAGCTAACCTCAGCTCTAACCTCAGCCCTGACCTCAGCGCTGACCTCAGCCCTAACCTCAGCCCTGACCTCAGCCCTAACCTCAGCCCTGACCTCAGCCCTAACCTCAGCACTAACCTCAGCGCTAACCTCAGTGCTAACCTCAGTAGCTAACCTCAGCGCTAACCTCAGCGCTAACCTCAGCTCTAACCTCAGCCCTGACCTCAGCCCTAACCTCAGCCCTGACCTCAGCCCTAACCTCAGCACTAACCTCAGCGCTAACCTCAGTGCTAACCTCAGTAGCTAACCTCAGCGCTAACCTCAGCGCTAACCTCAGCTCTAACCTCAGCCCTGACCTCAGCCCTAACCTCAGCCCTGACCTCAGCCCTAACCTCAGCCCTGACCTCAGCCCTAACCTCAGCACTAACCTCAGCGCTAACCTCAGCGCTAACCTCAGTAGCTAACCTCAGCGCTAACCTCAGCGCTAACCTCAGCTCTAACCTCAGCCCTGACCTCAGCCCTAACCTCAGCCCTGACCTCAGCCCTAACCTCAGCACTAACCTCAGCGCTAACCTCAGTGCTAACCTCAGTAGCTAACCTCAGCGCTAACCTCAGCTCTAACCTCAGCCCTGACCTCAGCCCTAACCTCAGCCCTGACCTCAGCCCTAACCTCAGCACTAACCTCAGCGCTAACCTCAGTGCTAACCTCAGTAGCTAACCTCAGTGCTAACCTCAGCGCTAACCTCAGCCCTAACCTCAGCCCTGACCTCAGCGCTAACCTCAGCTCTAACCTCAGCGCTAACCTCAGCAGTTAACCTCAGCGCTAACCTCAGTAGCTAACCTCAGTGCTAACCTCAGTAGCTAACCTCAGCGCTAACCTCAGCACTAACCTCAGCTCTAACCTCAGCGCTAACCTCAGTAGCTAACCTCAGCGCTAACCTCAGTAGCTAACCTCAGTGCTAACCTCAGTAGCTAACCTCAGCGCTAACCTCAGCACTAACCTCAGCTCTAACCTCAGCGCTAACCTCAGTAGCTAACCTCAGCGCTAACCTCAGCACTAACCTCAGCTCTAACCTCAGCGCTAACCTCAGTAGCTAACCTCAGCGCTAACCTCAGCTCTAACCTCAGCGCTAACCTCAGCTCTAACCTCAGCGCTAACCTCAGCTCTAACCTCAGCAGCTAACTCTGAGGCTACACTACAATACACAACATCCATGAAAAAAGATCTTCTGAATATGAAACTCTGAGTGTGTCTGAACACTTTACAGTTTGTAGACTCAGTAGATTTACACACATTTTAATGTTGTATTCAAGTATTCATAGCAGAAATATAAACATAGACACACACACACACATATGTATACATCCATACATATATATTTACACACACATATACACATATATACACTCATATATATTATATACTGTATATATATGCTGTATATATATACTATATATATATATATATACAGTATATATACTGTATATATATATATACAGTATATATACTGTATATATATACTGGTGCTGGTCATATAATTAGAATATCATCAAAAAGTTGATTTATTTCACTAATTCCATTGAAAAAGTGAAACTTGTCTATTATATTCATTCATTACACACAGACTGATATATTTCAAATGTTTATTTCTTTTAATTTTGATGATTATAACTGACAACTAAGGAAAATCCCAAATTCAGTATCTCAGAAAATTAGAATATTACTTAAGACCAATACAAAGAAAGGAATTTTAGAAATCTTGGCCAACTGAAAAGTATGAACATGAAAAGTATGAGCATGTACAGCACTCAATACTTAGTTGGGGCTCCTTTTGCCTGAATTACTGCAGCAATGCGGCGTGGCATGGAGTCGATCAGTCTGTGGCACTGCTCAGGTGTTATGAGAGCCCAGGTTGCTCTGATAGTGGCCTTCAGCTCTTCTGCATTGTTGGGTCTGGCATTTCGCATCATCCTCGTCACAATACCCCATAGATGTTCTATGGGGTTAAGGTCAGGCGAGTTTGCTGGCCAATTAAGAACAGGGATACCATGGTCCTTAAACCAGGTACTGGTTGCTTTGGCACTGTGTGCAGGTGCCAAGTCCTGTTGGAAAATGAAATCTGCATCTCCATAAAGTTGGTCAGCAGCAGGAAGCATGAAGTGCTCTAAAACTTCCTGGTATACGGCTGCGTTGACCTTGGACCTCAGAAAACACAGTGGACCAACACCAGCAGATGACATGGCACCCCAAACCATCACTGACTGTGGGAACTTTACACTGGACCTCAAGCAACGTGGATTGTGTGTCTCTCCTCTCTTCCTCCAGACTCTGGGACCCTGATTTCCAAAGGAAATGCAAAATGTACTTTCATCAGAGAACATAACTTTGGACCACTCAGCAGCAGTCCAGTCCTTTTTGTCTTTAGCCCAGGCGAGACGCTTCTGACGCTGTCTGTTGTTCAAGAGTGGCTTGACACAAGGAATGCGACAGCTGAAACCCATGTCTTGCATACGTCTGTGCGTAGTGGTTCTTGATGCAGTGACTCCAGCTGCAGTCCACTCTTTCTGAATCTCCCCCACATTTTTGAATGGGTTTTGTTTCACAATCCTCTCCAGGGTGCGGTTATCCTTATTGCTTGTACACTTTTTTCTACCACATCTTTTCCTTCCCTTCGCCTCTCTATTAATGTGCTTGGACACAGAGCTCTGTGAACAGCCAGCCTCTTTTGCAATGACCTTTTGTGTCTTGCCCTCCTGGTGCAAGGTGTCAATGCTCGTCTTTTGGACAACTGTCAAGTCAGCAGTCTTCCCCATGATTGTGTAGCCTACAGAACTAGACTGAGAGACCATTTAAAGGCCTTTGCAGGTGTTTTGAGTTAATTAGCTGATTAGAGTGTGGCACCAGGTCTCTTCAATATTGAACCTTTTCACAATATTCAAATTTTCTGAGATACTGAATTTGGGATTTTCCTTAGTTGTCAGTTATAATCATCAAAATTAAAAGAAATAAACATTTGAAATATATCAGTCTGTGTGTAATGAATGAATATAATAGACAAGTTTCACTTTTTGAATGGAATTAGTGAAATAAATCAACTTTTTGATGATATTCTAATTATATGACCAGCACCTGAATATATATATACATATATATATATATATATATAAATATATATATACATATATATAAATATATATATATATATATATATATATATATATATATATATTTATATATATAAATATATATATATATATAAATATATATATATATATATAAATATATATATATTTATATATATGTATATATATATAAATATATATATATATATTTATATATATATATATATATATTTATATATATAAATATATATATATATATATATATATTTATATATATATACATATATATAAATATATATATATAATCTGCAGCAGTTACAAGTGTGACACCAGAGTAAACACTCATTTTTACCCCTTTTTACTGGCGCCATGTGACGCTAGTTGAAGTGCATATATAAATCTTATTAATAATTAAGGAATTATTAATCTAATTAATATTCTAATTATAATTAATAAATGTACAAAATGTACAAAACTGTCTTTTACCTTCATTCAAACAGAAATAAGTTAAACTCAAAGTTAAACTAGACTTTGTTAGTCTTTAACCCTCGATAGATGTGGAGAGAAACATCGTTCTAGGATCTCCTCAAAGACGCCGGACTCCATTGACAGAAACAGTGATTTTGTGTAAAACACACTTAAGTCAAACTTGACAGACAAAATAAATCTCATCAAACCTTTTGTCTCCTTATTGTTCCAACAATCACCAGCTGTGATCCGACAGTTCAGCAGAAAGCAGATCTATTTCCTCATGTTTAACAAATACAAGTAGAAATATTCAGAGAGGTTTTAGAGAAGTTGTTTTAAAGCTCACATGTCGACATGTTGTCAACGTATTAACTTTATAATGATGCTCCCTCAGTTCCACTGCAGGTCTATAATCAACACATAAAACAAGTTATTCTCTTCCTTTTCACTCTTTTATTCTCTGAGAACTATATAACAGGCGGATCAATACGCTGCCACGCACCAGCGGAGCATCATTACGCTCTCACAGCGACGATGATGTTACACTCATGATGATGTTACCAAGCAGAGCTCAGGCAGGAACGGGTCAGCTGATCGCAGCTCGCAGCTCAATGTTGTACGTCGTCATATCTGATGCATATTCATGTACTATTATATACAGTAGCTGCGGACTTCAAACAAGCCCCGTTGGCTTTTTGCCTCTTGCTGCTCTCTGATATTATTTATCTCTGTTATCTTTGTTGTATTGTTTAAATTGTGCAAAATAAATAAAACTAAACACGTGTTTCCAGGACTCTGTGATGACTTCATCCTGGTCTCCTCCTGGGGGGGACAGGCCAATTATTAGTGTCAGAGCCGAGGCCGGATCGATGTGTCTCTAACACAGAATAAATAGAAAACCAACTCCCACCAGCGACCCAGAGGACTCTTCCTCCTCCTCAGATCAATGGCAATAACGGCTGCCTTCTCCTCCTCCTCCTCCTCCTCCTCCTCCGGCTCAATAAAGAGGAGGCCAGCACTCCGTCTCTCAGCAGTGATTAGGCTCACAGACGGAGAGCAGCCGTGTATCCATCATATTTACTCCGGCTGCTTATTGTCCTGTCTCCTGTTTTATCGACTGCTCGGCTCTCCGGAGGCTTCGGGGGTTTGTCCCTCGATAACAATGATCCACAACCTGGAAGTGATGAAGAGACCGCCGAGGTAATTACAGCTTGTCCAGATTGAAGGTAATGTGTTTATTAACGTGTTAACATGGAATAAACCATTTAAAAAACATATCTAATCAATGTCACTGAAATATTAAACATGATGTTCAGTTAAGAAGAATCATTCTAAACGTAGTTATGTCCTCCTTTTCACCGGCAGACTGCTGCTGGTGTCCCGCGGGAAACAAGTCATTTACAGCATTAAACTGTTTAAAAACTGTTTAAAAACTGTTCAACAGCTGCAACCGTAATCTGTGAGAAAAATAAGTTTGTGTGTAAACTTGACTTTGAGCTGAGCTCAGCTGTAATGCTTTAGGAGAGACGGTGTGACATCACAGCTGCTGTTCACTCACTGGTTTAAACAGTTTTCATGAGCAGAGAACAAACGTATGAAAATCTATTTGACTCTGTTGTCAGAAACAGAGTCGCCTCTCAATGAGATGAAGTGAAGAGTTTACTGCTCTTCATTAAACAGTGACGGCGACCACAGAGACCTGACGGAGGTTTAACACTCATTAAATATTGATGCACTGATGCTCTCATGAACACACATTTATGACCATCGGGTTTTCAGATACAATTATAAATAATGATTTGATTACCGCGGCGCTGCAGCAGCTCGGTGACATGTGAGCTGCGATTAAATCAGAAACTAAATAAGAGATGTAACTCAGAATAAAGGTTTAACAGTACTTATACTTCACTTTTAACAGTACTTATACTTCACTTTTAACAGTACTTATACTTCACTTTTAACAGTACTTATACTTCACTTTTAACAGTACTTATACTTCACTTTTAACAGTACTTATACTTCACTTTTAACAGTACTTATACTTCACTTTTAACAGTACTTATACTTCACTTTTAACAATACTTATACTTCACTTTTAACAGTACTTATACTTCACTTTTAACAGTACTTATACTTCACTTTTAACAATACTTATACTTCACTTTTAACAGTACTTATACTTCACTTTTAACAGTACTTATACTTCACTTTTAACAGTACTTATACTTCACTTTTAACAATACTTATACTTCACTTTTAACAGTACTTATACTTCACTTTTAACAGTACTTATACTTCACTTTTAACAATACTTATACCTCACTTTTAACAATACTTATACTTCACTTTTAACAGTACTTATACTTCACTTTTAACAGTACTTATACTTCACTTTTAACAGTACTTATACTTCACTTTTAACAGTACTTATACTTCACTTTTAACAGTACTTATACCTCACTTTTAACAATACTTATACTTCACTTTTAACAGTACTTATACTTCACTTTTAACAGTACTTATACTTCACTTTTAACAGTACTTATACCTCACTTTTAACAGTACTTATACTTCACTTTTAACAGTACTTATACTTCACTTTTAACAGTACTTATACTTCACTTTTAACAGTACTTATACTTCACTTTTAACAGTACTTATACTTCACTTTTAACAGTACTTATACTTCACTTTTAACAGTACTTATACTTCACTTTTAACAGTACTTATACTTCACTTTTAACAGTACTTATACCTCACTTTTAACAATACTTATACTTCACTTTTAACAGTACTTATACTTCACTTTTAACAGTACTTATACTTCACTTTTAACAGTACTTATACCTCACTTTTAACAGTACTTATACTTCACTTTTAACAGTACTTATACTTCACTTTTAACAGTACTTATACTTCACTTTTAACAGTACTTATACTTCACTTTTAACAGTACTTATACTTCACTTTTAACAGTACTTATACTTCACTTTTAACAGTACTTATACTTCACTTTTAACAGTACTTATACTTCACTTTTAACAGTACTTATACTTCACTTTTAACAGTACTTATACTTCACTTTTAACAATACTTATACCTCACTTTTAACAATACTTATACTTCACTTTTAACAGTACTTATACCTCACTTTTAACAATACTTATACTTCACTTTTAACAGTACTTATACTTCACTTTTAACAGTACTTATACTTCACTTTTAACAGTACTTATACCTCACTTTTAACAGTACTTATACTTCACTTTTAACAGTACTTATACTTCACTTTTAACAGTACTTATACTTCACTTTTAACAATACTTATACTTCACTTTTAACAGTACTTATACTTCACTTTTAACAGTACTTATACTTCACTTTTAACAATACTTATACTTCACTTTTAACAGTACTTATACTTCACTTTTAACAGTACTTATACTTCACTTTTAACAATACTTATACTTCACTTTTAACAGTACTTATACTTCACTTTTAACAGTACTTATACTTCACTTTTAACAATACTTATACTTCACTTTTAACAGTACTTATACTTCACTTTTAACAATACTTATACCTCACTTTTAACAATACTTATACTTCACTTTTAACAGTACTTATACCTCACTTTTAACAATACTTATACTTCACTTTTAACAGTACTTATACTTCACTTTTAACAGTACTTATACTTCACTTTTAACAGTACTTATACCTCACTTTTAACAGTACTTATACTTCACTTTTAACAGTACTTATACTTCACTTTTAACAGTACTTATACTTCACTTTTAACAGTACTTATACTTCACTTTTAACAGTACTTATACTTCACTTTTAACAGTACTTATACTTCACTTTTAACAGTACTTATACTTCACTTTTAACAGTACTTATACTTCACTTTTAACAGTACTTATACCTCACTTTTAACAGTACTTATACTTCACTTTTAACAGTACTTATACTTCACTTTTAACAGTACTTATACTTCACTTTTAACAGTACTTATACTTCACTTTTAACAGTACTTATACTTCACTTTTAACAGTACTTTATTCATCAGAAATGGAAATTCTACAAATTTATATTTCAATTTCAATTCATAAGTAGAAGTTCTGGATGAAGTCGTCTCCTTCAACAGAAGTTCACATTTCAACACTGGGTTGAACAGTTCACAGACTCCACGTCTCTTTTTCTCACATTGTTTCCAGTTAAGAAATAAATATATTTTTGAGAAACTAAATATCGAACGCAGTCTCGTGTCAGTTTGTTAAATCGTCACAGAATGAAATCTTGTCGCTGGGAACGACTTCTTCTTCTACGGGACGACATTGCGTTTCAAAAGTTAAGTGAGGTTTAGTCAACAGAAGCGCTTAGTTAGGCTGAGGACATACACAAAATAATCAAACATCGGTCTTAATTGTTGAAAGTTTGTCTTCAGGACGTTTGAACGCTGTCGAGACATAAAGGGCTGGTTTATTATTTAATTATTTATTTTATGTTTTTATGTTTTACCATCAAAATGCTCATTTTCCAACATGTAGGTTTCTGCATGATGAGACTGCAAAACACACACTGACTGTAAACAGTCCCAGGCTGATGCTCATATTAGTACTTATAGAGTACCTTTTACAGCAGACAGGAGTACAAACACAAGTTAATTAATGTACAGCTGTGAACATTTAAACAGTTAGTCTGGATCTGAGAGTCACACATTAAACAGACTGATGGAGGCAGCGGGACAGAAGCAGGTTAAAGGTTC
>NW_027466569.1:1362500-1367500 GCF_050575085.1 Anarhichas minor | reverse complement strand
CTACATCTGATTGGCTACAATCCTCGTCTTGGATAAACCGGATATCAGTCTGACGCAGACACTAGTTCTGATAGAGGTGGTTTTCAATCCGCCACTAAACACTACTCCACTACATCTCAGCATGTTCTACATTTGTCTGACAGGTTTTGTCAACTTTTCAGACTGTAGAGGCTGATCAAATACACATTATGTTAATAGAGTTGTTAAATACAATAATTCAAAATGTGTTAAAGTCAAATTGCACAGATTGGTTTAAATTCACTCTTCATTCTATTACAGACGATGTGTGTTTAATACTCAAACCTCTCGTGACAAACGCTCAAAGAAACTCTTTGATCTTAATTGATTAAAACATGATGTCATCATATTTAATCATACTGTTGTGTTTACAGAAGAGATTTAATATAGTTGTATATAATATGAGCAACAATGTGGACCTGCTCAAAGATCTGGAGCCAAGATTAGGAACCACTGTTTGTATATTAACTGTTAAATCACTGACAAGTAGTTAGTGGATGAAAAAGTATTCAGATCCTCACTGCAGTAAACGTACTAATACCATACTGATGAAACAATAATCCACTACCAGTAAAATACCTGCATTCAAAACCTCAGTCAATGTTATTATCAGCAAAATCTACTTTAAGTGCAGAAAGTAAAAGTACCCGTGCAGTGAAATGTACATTATTTGCCCCTGACCTGCAACCTGAAGATCTCCCCCGAGCGTCTGTGTCAGAGTGATATCCGGTTTATCCCAAGACCAGGATTGTAACAAAGTAGATGTAGAGATACAATGGCGACTGGGTCCGCCCACAAGAAAAACTACTCGCGAGCGAGCAGGAAAAAGACTCGCGAGCGAGCGGGTTGAAGCGAGAGTGAATTCTGCTCGCGGAGTGACGTAAAAGCGCTCGTCAAAGTAAAATACGCGCGCGCTGTTTGATTTTCGCGCGCGCATGGATCTCATTTGCGCTCTGGGATTCTGACAGTGATTTGCCTTCATAGAGAGTCTTCTCTCCTCTCCACACTGAGCTCTGGTGAGTTTGTGGACTTTTATCTTCAGCCACGTTGGCAAAATGGCAAAGAGAGTGTTTCCTCTATGAGCCTCTTTCAGTAATTATTGATCGAGGTTTCCCAGTTTGACTGTGGACATCTACAGCTAAGGATGAAATAAATGGATCAATAAATATAAAGACGAGGATTCTACAGATACAGACGGATGAACCGGCGCTCCAGTAGACGTTTACTGACGTTTACTGACGTTTACTGACGTCTTCGATGTTAAATGAACGTTATATACTCTCCTCTGCAGAAAAGGTCATTAAGAACGTGAAACGATTTATAATCATTTAAGAACAACAGTAGTTCTTTGGACCTACAACCGATAAATTAAAACATTTAGGCCGAGTGTTTCTGTTTTCACCGCAGCTTTTCTCGCCTCTATTGTCCACGTGTTGCTAATCATCTCACGTGATGCAACTCAATCAAATCTGTACATTCTGAGAAACGTTGAGACACAAATCAGTAAGTTAGAGACACGAGACGAGTCGAGTCCTTTTTAAGAAAAAAGTAGGAAAGCTGTGCCTTTAATGACTCTTACGTAATAAGTTCAGCCCCAGTATGTCTGGGTCACATCTCGGGTTCAGTCGACGACACTCCCGTCGTGGTTGTGACCATCGAACACCTGACTGTGAAATGTGTGTGAAGCGCTGAAGGCCCCACCAGCTGGAAAGTGTTTCAAAGTCCAACGTTAATGCGCCAAAATATCATTACAGGGTCTGTTCCTGAAGGTTGATGCAGAAGCTGGCAAACGGTGGCTCCGAGCTTTAATCACTGTGAGTGAGTGAGTGAGTGTGTGTGAGTGAGTGAGTGTGTGAGTGTGAGTGAGTGTGAGTGAGTGAGTGTGTGAGTGAGTGTGAGTGTGTGAGTGAGTGTGAGTGTGTGAGTGAGTGTGAGTGTGTGAGTGAGTGTGAGTGTGTGAGTGAGTGTGAGTGTGTGAGTGAGTGTGTGAGTGAGTGAGTGTGTGAGTGTGAGTGAGTGTGAGTGAGTGAGTGTGTGAGTGAGTGAGTGTGAGTGAGTGTGAGTGAGTGTGAGTGTGTGAGTGAGTGAGTGTGAGTGAGTGTGAGTGAGTGATTGTGTGAGTGAGTGTGTGAGTGAGTGTGTGAGTGAGTGAGTGTGTGAGTGTGAGTGAGTGAGTGAGTGTGTGAGTGAGTGTGTGAGTGTGAGTGAGTGAGTGTGTGAGTGTGTGAGTGAGTGTGTGAGTGTGAGTGAGTGAGTGTGTGAGCGTGAGTGAGTGAGTGAGTGAGCGAGTGAGTGCGTGAGCGAGTGAGTGAGTGCGTGCGTGAGTGAGTGAGTGTGTGAGTGAGTGTGAGTGTGAGTGTGTGAGTGAGTGTGTGAGTGAGTGAGTGTGTGAGTGTGAGTGAGTGAGTGTGTGAGTGAGTGTGAGTGTGAGTGAGTGAGTGTGAGTGAGTGTGTGAGTGAGTGTGAGTGTGAGTGAGTGAGTGTGTGAGTGAGTGTGAGTGTGAGTGAGTGAGTGTGTGAGTGTGAGTGAGTGAGTGTGTGAGTGTGAGTGAGTGTGTGAGTGTGAGTGAGTGTGAGTGAGTGAGTGTGTGAGTGAGTGAGTGTGAGTGAGTGAGTGAGTGAGTGTGAGTGTGTGAGTGAGTGTGTGAGTGAGTGTGTGAGTGAGTGAGTGTGTGTGAGTGAGTGTGAGTGAGTGAGTGAGTGTGTGAGCGTGAGTGAGCGAGTGAGTGCGTGAGTGAGTGCGTGCGTGAGTGAGTGCGTGCGTGAGTGAGTGAGTGAGTGTGTGTGTGAGTGAGTGAGTGTGTGAGTGAGTGTGTGAGTGAGTGTGTGAGTGTGAGTGAGTGAGTGAGTGTGTGAGTGAGTGTGTGAGTGTGAGTGAGTGAGTGTGTGCGTGAGTGAGTGTGAGTGAGTGAGTGTGTGAGTGTGAGTGAGTGTGAGTGAGTGAGTGTGTGAGTGAGCGTGAGTGTGTGAGTGAGTGTGAGTGTGTGAGTGAGTGTGTGTGTGAGTGAGTGAGTGTGAGTGAGTGAGTGTGTGAGCGTGAGTGAGTGAGCGAGTGAGTGAGTGCGTGCGTGCGTGAGTGAGTGCGTGCGTGAGTGTGAGTGAGTGAGTGTGTGTGTGAGTGTGTGAGTGTGAGTGAGTGAGTGTGTGAGTGTGAGTGAGTGAGTGTGTGAGTGTGTGAGTGAGTGAGTGTGTGAGTGAGTGTGTGAGTGTGAGTGAGTGAGTGTGTGCGTGAGTGAGTGTGAGTGAGTGAGTGTGTGAGTGTGAGTGAGTGTGAGTGAGTGAGTGTGTGAGTGAGCGTGAGTGTGTGAGTGAGTGTGAGTGTGTGAGTGAGTGTGTGTGTGAGTGAGTGTGAGTGAGTGAGTGTGAGTGAGTGAGTGTGTGAGCGTGAGTGAGTGAGCGAGTGAGTGCGTGAGTGCGTGCGTGAGTGAGTGTGTGCGTGAGTGAGTGAGTGAGTGAGTGTGTGTGTGAGTGTGTGAGTGTGAGTGAGTGTGTGAGTGAGTGAGTGTGTGAGTGAGTGAGTGTGAGTGAGTGTGTGAGTGTGAGTGAGTGAGTGTGTGAGTGAGTGAGTGTGTGAGTGAGTGAGTGTGAGTGAGTGTGAGTGAGTGTGTGAGTGTGAGTGAGTGAGTGTGTGAGTGTGAGTGAGTGTGTGAGTGTGAGTGAGTGTGAGTGAGTGAGTGTGTGAGTGAGTGTGAGTGAGTGAGTGAGTGAGTGTGAGTGTGTGAGTGAGTGTGTGAGTGAGTGTGTGAGTGAGTGAGTGTGTGTGAGTGAGTGTGAGTGAGTGAGTGAGTGTGTGAGCGTGAGTGAGCGAGTGAGTGCGTGAGTGAGTGCGTGAGTGCGTGCGTGAGTGAGTGAGTGAGTGTGTGTGTGAGTGAGTGAGTGTGTGAGTGAGTGTGTGAGTGAGTGTGTGAGTGAGTGTGTGAGTGTGAGTGAGTGAGTGTGTGAGTGAGTGAGTGTGTGAGTGTGAGTGAGTGAGTGTGTGCGTGAGTGAGTGTGAGTGAGTGAGTGTGTGAGTGTGAGTGAGTGTGAGTGAGTGAGTGTGTGAGTGAGCGTGAGTGTGTGAGTGAGTGTGAGTGTGTGAGTGAGTGTGTGTGTGAGTGAGTGTGAGTGAGTGAGTGTGAGTGAGTGAGTGTGTGAGCGTGAGTGAGTGAGCGAGTGAGTGAGTGCGTGCGTGAGTGAGTGCGTGCGTGAGTGTGAGTGAGTGAGTGTGTGTGTGAGTGTGTGAGTGTGAGTGAGTGAGTGTGTGAGTGTGAGTGAGTGAGTGTGTGAGTGAGTGTGAGTGTGAGTGTGTGAGTGAGTGAGTGTGTGAGTGAGTGTGTGAGTGTGAGTGAGTGAGTGTGTGCGTGAGTGAGTGTGAGTGAGTGAGTGTGTGAGTGTGAGTGAGTGTGAGTGAGTGAGTGTGTGAGTGAGCGTGAGTGTGTGAGTGAGTGTGAGTGTGTGAGTGAGTGTGTGTGTGAGTGAGTGTGAGTGAGTGAGTGTGAGTGAGTGAGTGTGTGAGCGTGAGTGAGTGAGTGAGTGAGCGAGTGAGTGAGTGCGTGAGTGCGTGCGTGAGTGAGTGTGTGCGTGAGTGAGTGAGTGAGTGAGTGTGTGTGTGAGTGTGTGAGTGTGAGTGAGTGAGTGTGTGAGTGAGTGAGTGTGTGAGTGAGTGAGTGTGAGTGAGTGTGTGAGTGTGAGTGAGTGAGTGTGTGAGTGAGTGAGTGTGTGAGTGAGTGAGTGTGAGTGAGTGTGAGTGAGTGTGAGTGTGTGAGTGAGTGAGTGCCTACGGTGTAGAAATGTGATAGACTCTGAATTGTAAGTCGCTTTGGATAAAAGCGTCTGCTAAATGACTGTAATGTAATGTAATGTAGTGAGTGTGTGTGTGTGTGTGTGTGTGTGTGTGTGTGTGTGTGTGTGTGTGTGTGTGTGTGTGTGTGTGTGTGAGTGAGTGAGGGGGAGAAGGAGTTTTGGATGAGGCCCATTTGAAGCGCATCGCTCTCTGGCTCCGC
>NW_027466569.1:1307500-1357500 GCF_050575085.1 Anarhichas minor | reverse complement strand
GGGAGAGAGGAGAGAGAAGAGAGGAGAGAGAGCGAGGAGAGGAGAGAGAGCGAGGAGGGGAGAGAGGAGAGAGAAGAGAGGAGAGAGAGCGAGGAGAGGAGAGAGAGCGAGGAGAGGAGAGAGGAGAGAGAGCGAGGAGAGGAGAGAGGAGAGACAGCGAGGAGAGGAGAGAGGAGAGACAGCGAGGAGAGGAGAGAGGAGAGAGAGCGAGGAGAGGAGAGAGGAGAGACAGCGAGGAGGGGAGAGAGGAGAGACAGCGAGGAGAGAGAGAGTGAGGAGAGGAGAGAGGAGAGACAGCGAGGAGGGGAGAGAGGAGAG
This sequence comes from Anarhichas minor, assembly GCF_050575085.1. Classification (NCBI taxonomy): domain Eukaryota; kingdom Metazoa; phylum Chordata; class Actinopteri; order Perciformes; family Anarhichadidae; genus Anarhichas; species Anarhichas minor. The sequence goes on along the minus strand of NW_027466569.1, from coordinate 1,357,182 downwards.
AGAGCGAGGAGAGGAGAGAGGAGAGGAGAGAGGAGAGACAGCGAGGAGAGGAGAGAGGAGAGACAGCGAGGAGAGAGAGAGTGAGGAGAGGAGAGAGGAGAGACAGCGAGGAGAGGAGAGAGGAGAGAGAGCGAGGAGAGAGAGAGCGAGGAGAGGAGAGAGGAGAGACAGCGAGGAGGGGAGAGAGGAGAGAGAGCGAGGAGAGAGGAGAGAGGAGAGAGAGCGAGGAGAGGAGAGAGGAGAGAGAGAGCAAGGAGAGGAGAGAGGAGAGACCGCGAGGAGAGGAGAGAGAGGGAGAGGAGAGAGGAGAGACAGCGAGGAGAGGAGAGAGGAGAGAGAGCGAGGAGAGAGAGAGCGAGGAGAGGAGAGAGGAGAGACAGCGAGGAGGGGAGAGAGGAGAGAGAGCGAGGAGAGAGGAGAGAGGAGAGAGAGCGAGGAGAGGAGAGAGGAGAGAGAGCGAGGAGAGAGAGAGCGAGGAGAGGAGAGAGAGCGAGGAGAGGAGAGAGGAGAGACAGCGAGGAGAGGAGAGAGGAGAGAGAGAGCGAGGAGAGGAGAGAGGAGAGACAGCGAGTAGGGGAGAGAGGAGAGAGAGCGAGGAGAGGAGAGAGGAGAGAGAGAGCGAGGAGAGGAGAGAGAGAGCGAGGAGAGGAGAGAGAGAGCGAGGAGAGGAGAGAGGAGAGAGAAGAGAGGAGAGACAGCGAGGAGGGGAGAGAGGAGAGAGAGCGAGGAGAGAGGAGAGAGAGCGAGGAGAGGAGAGAGGAGAGACAGCGAGGAGGGGAGAGAGGAGAGAGAGCGAGGAGAGGAGAGAGGAGGGGAGAGAGAGAGCGAGGAGAGGAGAGAGGAGAGACAGCGAGGAGGGGAGAGAGGAGAGAGAGCGAGGAGAGGAGAGAGGAGAGAGAGAGCGAGGAGAGGAGAGAGGAGAGAGAGAGCGAGGAGAGGAGAGAGGAGAGAGAGAGCGAGGAGAGGAGAGAGAGAGCGAGGAGAGGAGAGAGAGAGCGAGGAGAGGAGAGAGAAGAGAGGAGAGAGAGCGAGGAGAGGAGAGAGGAGAGAGAGCGAGGAGAGGAGAGACAGCGAGGAGGGGAGAGAGGAGAGAGAAGAGAGGAGAGAGAGCGAGGAGAGGAGAGAGGAGAGAGAGCGAGGAGAGGAGAGACAGCGAGGAGGGGAGAGAGGAGAGAGAAGAGAGGAGAGAGAGCGAGGAGAGGAGAGAGAGCGAGGAGAGAGGAGAGAGAGCGAGGAGAGGAGAGAGAGCGAGGAGAGGAGAGAGGAGAGACAGCGAGGAGAGGAGAGAGGAGAGACAGCGAGGAGAGGAGAGAGGAGAGACAGCGAGGAGAGAGAGAGCGAGGAGAGGAGAGAGGAGAGGAGAGGAGAGAGGAGAGACAGCGAGGAGAGAGAGAGCGAGGAGAGGAGAGAGGAGAGAGGAGAGAGGAGAGAGAGCGAGGAGAGGAGAGAGGAGAGACAGCGAGGAGAGGAGAGAGGAGAGACAGCGAGGAGAGGAGAGAGGAGAGACAGCGAGGAGAGAGAGAGCGAGGAGAGAGAGAGCGAGGACAGGAGAGAGGAGAGACAGCGAGGAGGGGAGAGAGGAGAGAGAGAGCGAGGAGAGGAGAGAGGAGAGAGAGAGCGAGGAGAGGAGAGAGGAGAGACAGCGAGGAGGGGAGAGAGGAGAGAGAGCGAGGAGAGAGGAGAGAGAGCGAGGAGGGGAGAGAGGAGAGAGAAGAGAGGAGAGAGAGCGAGGAGAGGAGAGAGAGCGAGGAGGGGAGAGAGGAGAGAGAAGAGAGGAGAGAGAGCGAGGAGAGGAGAGAGAGCGAGGAGAGGAGAGAGGAGAGAGAGCGAGGAGAGGAGAGAGGAGAGACAGCGAGGAGAGGAGAGAGGAGAGACAGCGAGGAGAGGAGAGAGGAGAGAGAGCGAGGAGAGGAGAGAGGAGAGACAGCGAGGAGGGGAGAGAGGAGAGACAGCGAGGAGAGAGAGAGTGAGGAGAGGAGAGAGGAGAGACAGCGAGGAGGGGAGAGAGGAGAGAGAGCGAGGAGAGGAGAGAGGAGAGGAGAGAGGAGAGACAGCGAGGAGAGGAGAGAGGAGAGACAGCGAGGAGAGAGAGAGTGAGGAGAGGAGAGAGGAGAGACAGCGAGGAGAGGAGAGAGGAGAGAGAGCGAGGAGAGAGAGAGCGAGGAGAGGAGAGAGGAGAGACAGCGAGGAGGGGAGAGAGGAGAGAGAGCGAGGAGAGAGGAGAGAGGAGAGAGAGCAAGGAGAGGAGAGAGGAGAGAGAGAGCAAGGAGAGGAGAGAGGAGAGACCGCGAGGAGAGGAGAGAGAGGGAGAGGAGAGAGGAGAGACAGCGAGGAGAGGAGAGAGGAGAGAGAGCGAGGAGAGAGAGAGCGAGGAGAGGAGAGAGGAGAGACAGCGAGGAGGGGAGAGAGGAGAGAGAGCGAGGAGAGAGGAGAGAGGAGAGAGAGCGAGGAGAGGAGAGAGGAGAGAGAGCGAGGAGAGAGAGAGCGAGGAGAGGAGAGAGAGCGAGGAGAGGAGAGAGGAGAGAGAGCGAGGAGAGGAGAGAGGAGAGAATTATATTATATTAATTTGCACCTGCAGATATGTTTTGACTACAAGACTACAAAAGAAACATAAACCGACTACAAAGACACACAAAACAACCACAAAAATCCACTTTTCAAAGGTCTCATCTTTGTGTTCTGCTGGTGGTTCTTGGGAGCTGAGATGGGGGGGACACAACAATGTCTCACTTGTTGAACTCTCTGCTCGCATCTCGTCCTCGCCTCCTTCCCTTGCATCTTCTTGTTGGCGGCACTAAGAGGTGAGGTGAGGACGGAGGATGAGGAGGAGGGTCATTCTGTCTTTACATCTTTTATCAACATGTGAGAACATGGTCTGCCCGCAGTTTGTCCTCTTAGTGTGTCCACTGCAGTTTGTCCTCTTAGTGTGTCCACTGCAGTTTGTCCTCTTAGTGTTTCCACTGCAGTTTGTCCTCTTAGTGTGTCCACTACAGTTTGTCCTCTTAGTGTGTCCACTACAGTTTGTCCTCTTAGTGTGTCCACTGCAGTTTGTCCTCTTAGTGTGTCCACTACAGTTTGTCCTCTTAGTGTGTCCACTGCAGTTTGTCCTCTTAGTGTGTCCACTGCAGTTTGTCCTCTTAGTGTGTCCACTGCAGTTTGTCCTCTTAGTGTGTCCACTCGTGTCCTTGTGAACGTCCCCTTCACATGGTTCATGAACACTGAGTTAAGTTCTCCTGAAAGTCTGTCTCTCCTCCGCTCAGTGTCTCTGACCCGCTGTCCTCCGCTCCTCTTCGTCAAATGGAGCCTCGCTTTGTACCGACGGAAAAATCAATTAGTTTTAATCCGGAGGACAAATGCAGTTCATCATATTTCCACCTGACAGAGCTCTCAGATGGACTTCACGTTATCCTCGCCGTCTATTGAAAGTCTATCTCAGCACAACAATGAACACAGGAGACGAGGGCGGCGGGAACACGACATGCCATTCTTCACCCACGCTCACATTCACATCCTATAAATGACAATCTGTTTCCTGAACAATAGGATCTATTCTTCATGGCGGGAGACGGAAAACTGATAATTCCATCACAGAGCAGGAGCTCTCTGACTGAAGCCTGGCGCTATCTTTAGTCCTGAGTCCCTGATTAAAAATGGAGAGGTGCCACTCAGCGGCAGCAACGACGGAGGGGAACCCGCCTCCAACACAGTAGAAGAAGAGGTGAACGGGGGGGGTGGGATTAATTGATGAATTTGGTGCCATGAACTGTGTCGTTCATTGTCGGAGCTCCAGTGAAGATGTGCCTCCGACACAAATGGAATCCATTCTCCAGCCGACAATGATTGGCTCTTCTTTATTATTACACTTTCTCTATTATTATTTATTCCCCCTCCTGCCTCGCTGTAACTCACGTTACCTTTCCAGATGGGCTGACACACACACACACACAGACACACACACAGACACACACACACACACACACACACAGACACACACACAGACACACACACACACACACACACACACACACAGACACACACACAGACACACACACACACACACACACACACACAGACACACACACAGACACACACACACACACACACACAGACACACACACAGACACACACACACACACACACACACAGACACACACACACACACACACACACACACACACACAGACACACACACACACACAGACACACACACACACACACACAGACACACACACACAGACACACACACACACACACACACACAGACACACACACACACACACACACAGACACACACACACACACACACACACACACAGACACACACACACACACACACACACAGACACACACACACACACACACACACAGACACACACACAGACACACACACACACACACACACACACACACAGACACACACACACACACACACACACACACAGACACACACACACACACACACACACACACACACACACACAGACACACACACACAGACACACACACACACACACACACACACACACACAGACACACACACACACACACACACGCACGCACGCACGCGCTCACGCACTCACTCACTCACTCGCTCACTCACTCGCACGCTCACTCGCTCACTCGCTCACTCACTCACTCACTCACTCGCACGCTCACTCGCTCACTCGCTCACTCACTCACTCACTCGCTCACTCGCTCACTCTCTCACTCACTCGCTCACTCGCTCACGCACTCACTCACTCCCTCACTCACTCACTCACTCGCTCGCTCACTCGCTCACTCACTCACTCACTCACTCACTCACTCGCTCACTCACTCACTCACTCACGTACGCACGCACTCACTCACTCGCACGCTCACTCGCTCACTCGCTCACTCGCTCACTCGCTCACTCTCTCACTCACTCGCTCACTCGCTCACGCACTCACTCACTCACTCACTCACTCACTCGCTCACTCACTCGCTCGCTCGCTCACTCGCTCACGCACTCACTCGCTCACTCACTCGCTCACTCACTCGCACGCTCGCTCACTCACTCGCACGCTCACTCGCTCACTCGCTCACTCACTCACTCGCACAGACACACAGACTCCTTCATGCTGAATGAATCCTAAATTCTGAAGTTCCGTCTAATTGTTTTGGTTTTAACGAACCGGCTGAATAAAATAATCAGTTTAAAGTCACAATTAAAAATTTCTTTTGTGTCATTCATTTTCACGTCAATATATTTTTTCTAACTGTTGTTTTTGTCATGAGTACTTTATTTTTACCCTATTAAAGTATTTTTTGGGGAGTTTTAACCTTGTCTGCTGTGAGGGTCCTCAGACTGACGATGTCATGCTGTGAAGAAACACAATTTAATTTAATTGAAAACTTTTCTTTGAAAAAAATGAAATCACATCGCACAAAGCGATGTGATTTCATTTTTTTCCAAAGCAAAGTGAATTTTTCTGTGAATAGAGGCATCAACCAATCACGTCGTGCGGAACGGAGATATTTAAAATGTCCAACATGACGTAGAACAAAACGGAGGCTTTGTAGTCTGAACCTTTATTAGTCCTTTCAACCGTGACACAGACAGCGTAGACCAGATCCACTCCTTCTGTTCTTACCTTTCACAATAAAAGCCCTTAACATATACACTGTAACAATAAAACATCTTACAGTAGTTTAGTCTGTACAACAGTTTCCTTCAGACAGACCTAAGACGTTGGTGTGTTACTCATTCACACCGTTTGGTGAGAGCAGAAAGACAAAGAAACGTCTCAAAGAAATCTCCCAGAAATGAGTTCTTAATCCGTGTTTTAATGGTCTTGTTGGACTACGCTGCATCGTTTTGTATTTCTATGAAGAACGTGATCATCTGATCTAATTTTGCGTGTAAGATGGAAACAAGACGCTAAAACATTGATGTGAGTCCGTCTCTGAAATACACCCTGACTGTGTCTCAGCTGCGAGCCCATTGGTTCCTACTGGAGAATCTATACCTTCATGTTTAAAGTCTAATCTCCATAATGTAGTTTTTACCAAACAAACAGGAGGAAACAGGGACTTCGTTGGGGACTGTCTCCTCCTTTGGTGCACTATGAGTGCTTGTGTTGGGTTGAGTCAGAATGAAGTGTGTTGATGGTGATGACGGCTCACTGATGTGTTCTAATGGAGCTGTATCAGATATCCTGCTTTGACACACACACCTCTTGTCAGTACGGTGTCTCACACGTGTCTTTGTACTCTAATGCATTCATTCACGCTGTCGGAGGTGTTTTGTAGTCGTCTTTGTTGCGACGACCACGCGGTTAAAAACAAAGACTCACGCTCACAGCCAGACGACTCATCACGGCCCTCCTCTCCTCAGATAACAGGATTGTCTGTCATTACGCCGTGGAGGGATCCGTATTCTACCAGGCATGGCTCGGATACAGGACCACAGATTAAATCCTCTTAAATCCTCCGATCCACTCATGAGGTGTCCTCGTGCCTCCTCTCCTACTCAATGAATCACTACAGGCTATACACACACAGGTTATATTTAGTTACAAATGATATATTCAAGATCCCTCTCACTGAAACATGAATCAACACTCATCATGCTAACAGTGACTTCCTGTCCCTCGCTGCTCACTCAGAGATCTGTTCCATGAAGGAACCCAGTGGATCACTGCCGCTGAGGAACCGGAGAGTCAGTTTAACAGCAATCGGCTTTGAACGCGTCACAATAACAGACAGTCAGACGTTTGACTGCTTCATTTTTAAGGATCTTGCATTAGAACTCCTTCGTCTCATGCGGGTTGTGTTAGACTCCAGGAAATGCATCACAGGTTCTGATCAATTCCTACAAACGATGTGTGAAATTCATTCATTGCAGGTCAATATTTCTGCAGCTGCTGAGGCTTTATAGAAGTCTCTGTTATTCATGTGATCTGCACGTAACATCGTTGCACAAAACATCAGTTCAATAATCAGGTTGCTGTATGAATCTAATCTGTACTTTGATTTTGTCTTTGAATGTTCAACAGCAGTAGAGCATCTTGAACTGCAGGTAAAGTTGAAAAAATATAAGATGACGTTTTAATTACTTTCAAAAAAATCATAACAAATGTTTATGTTTTAGACTTGAGTGACAGAAATTCAGACAATGGAAGTCTGACTTTAAGTTAAAGTTTAGGACATTTGAGGCACGTTATCATTCCACCCATGCGCACATTAATCATCAATCATCCAGTTAGACGCACATGAACACCTCCACAGGGTAACGGGTTAGACTTCTTCAAAGGAAACTCATTCTGGCAGCTTGTATCCACAACCCCGTTCACTCTGTCATTAGTCAAAGCTCAAGACCTCAGAGGAGATCAATCACCTTCATCCACCAATTCTACATCTAAACCTGACAGAGTTCTGTTATTAAGTATGCTTTGGACAGACGGCGAACTCCAGTTCTAAAAAGTTCTTCAACCTGCATTCTCTCTAGTGAACTAGTGAACATTCTAATGAACTTTAGCTTCACTCCTAAAACTAAAGACGGGAGAACAAGTAATGAGCAAATCATTTCAGCCACAATGATGTCAAATAAAAATGATTCACGGATGAGGCAAACTTTCAATGACCTCGTTGGCTTCGTTAGCCCCGTTAAGAGAGAGCTGTTGGTTCTTTCTGTCGTCTTTGTCATCAGCAAGGTTTCTGTTTCTAAATGATGGAGGCCTTCTATCTGGTTGTATAGAAGTCTATGAGAAAATGACTCTACTTCTCTCTTGATTTATTACCTCAGTAAACATTGTAAACATGAGTTTATGGTCTCAATCTCTAGTTTCAAGTCTTCTTCAATACAGCATGATGTTCATTTAGTACATTATGGTCCATTTAGAGTCACACAGACCATAAAGCAGGGGATGCTTTAGGGCGGGGCTACACGGTGATTGACAGGTATTTGGGAGTGTCCACGTTTTCGTCTTAAAACTTGAACCCTTCACAGTGAGTTAATTGTAACAAATGTCTTATTCAGCGTTTGGTTGTATAGCTCCACCCTCTCCTGCAAAAAAACAAGATGGTGCACGTTACAAATGCAGAACTTGAGGCTTCTAAACGTAGTCCACAAACCAGATGTTCACGTCACGCTGACTACATCCACGTCTTATGAGTAAAATACTAATGCTAGCGTGCTAACGTGCTAGTATGAGCATATAGCCTAACCACAGCTAAGCTTGATGGTGAAGACTGAAACACAATGCAGGTAGAAGATAAAGGTGACGACATGTACACAGATACACTTATTACCTCTCTGAGAAGCAGAGTCGTCTCTCTATTTCTCATCCATGCAGCAGTTGAGTTGTGGTGTATAATGAGCACGACGGCCTCACCGGGCAGCTAGCATGGCTGTGGACAGTTAGTCATGATAATTGCTTTTCTGAATTTAGATTAAGCGAGCGGTCACCCATCATGACCACACCATTACACAGCTGTGGAGAGTGAAACTACCGTCCTCTGCTGAGGCTTGTTTCTCTGTCCTCCGCTGATCCCGATGACACGATGTCATCGTCTTCCACTGTAAGGTCAAAGAAACACTAATTATTCTCTCACATTCTGCCTTCTGCATGTGGAATAAACTGATTCTTTTTAGCCTTTGTCAGTGTGGAAATAAAACAGCTTCACTACATTATGGGAAGAAGCCTCGCTCTCTCTCTGTGCATCAGGCAGCAGGTCCTCTGTGGCCTCATCTGCATTGTCAGAATCAGAGGTTCCATGATGTTGTCAGACTATCTGAGCCCGTCATGGCAACACAAGTGCAAACAGGTTGAAAGATACTAAAGTTAGCTGTTTCTAAGGCCGGACATGTTTACAGACAGTGCTCCAGTCTTCAGAGGAACACTACAGGAGGGCGTCTGACATTTCCCTTTCTTCTGCTATATTTGTCCAAATGAACTGTAGACTGGAGAGTGGAACCAAATGCTGCTTCACTGTAGTTTTACTTTCTCTTGAAGACAAACTGCTACAGCTGTGAATCCTGTGGTCGGCTCTTCACAGGTCTTCTTCACGGTCACGTCTTCTGATTGAGGAGAAAGTTGGGATGAACGGATGGAAGAGAGAGAGACCGGCAGCAAACTTGTCCCAGGGGACGAATCCGTCTCTGGTCTTTTCTCTGGTTGCTCTTATCTGTCGCCCTCCGAGGGCCGGTGGGGCTTATCTATCCATTTCATTATACTGAAGTTTAAAAAACTGAACTGCGCTTGTGAACCAAACTGTGTATAAAAGCAGTCTTGCCTTTCCTGTGACGTGGATCCTAAAATGTTGTGGTTTGTGCAGCAGAGTGGAGAAGCCCAGACGTTACAGGTTCAGGTTCCTGTAGTGGAAAAGGTCCACATGTCTGACATGGGTTCACTTCAGTCCAAAGACTGAATGAGTGTGAATGTCTGAGCTGTCTGGATGTGATAGATTGGTGACCTTTCCAGTGCAGAAGGCATTGATTTGACGATACTCAGCTCAGAAGACTTTGAGGTTAAAACCGGGCAAAGTTTGGTGAAAAGTTTTTAGAATGTCTTGGTACGTCACATATAAAGGGCGATCCCCACCCTGCATCTCACAGAGCAGACATCTGTGATTCTGATGAATAAAAAGCAAAGATTAGAAATAGTTTCCTCCATCGTGTTTCTGAGGTGTGCTGCAGAACGGAGCAACCACGTTCCAAGATCTGTAGGAAAACCTGGAACCAGAAGCGTGGAGGCTGATACAGCAGCACATCAAAGTGACATCAGCTGTCACATATGGGTCTGTTGTCCATGTTAATACGCTAGTCATGTATATGTGTGGACGTCATCCTCTTGTCTCCTCGTTTTCCCCTGGACGCTCTCCAAACACGCCCACAGAACTCTCTGCTAGCGACAAAACACCCACTGAATTGTGGGTAAATCCATTTTTAAATGGCAAGCGAGGAAAAGCGACGGACACATCAGCTTCATCTACCGGGGGAAGTTTTGGTCTCAGGTGTGCTGACACACACGCGGGTGGCAGCAGCTGTTGACGGTGGGAGGATGTGGACGCTGCTCACTAAGATGTTTTCTGATGTTTCCTCCGGCCTGACGACACTCTGCTGCTCCATCAGTGTCATGAGGAGAGTCAGCGTGACGTCGAAACGCCCACTCAGACCACAGGGTGGGGACGAGTCCACCTCATCACATTGTTTCAAATCATGCAGCATGGAAAGAGTAACGTATATGAGAAGTGGACGATGTCATCGTGATTTCGCCGTCGCCATCTTGTTTTTTTAAACAGTGAACAGGAAGTGACCATATCTGGACTGAGGAGGAGTGACGTAGAGACGCCGTATATGTCTCTGGTAGCGACCTGTCAATCACCGTGTAGCCCCGCCCTAAAGCATCCCCTGCTTTATGGTCTGTGTGACTCTAAATGGACCATAATGTACTAAATGAACATCATGCTGTATTGAAGAAGACTTGAAACTAGAGATTGAGACCATAAACTCATGTTTACAATGTTTACTGAGGTAATAAATCAAGAGAGAAGTAGAGTCATTTTCTCATAGACTTCTATACAACCAGAGGAGTCGCCCCCTGGTGGACACTAGAGAGAATGCAGCTTTAACACATGAAGCACTGACTTCTCTTTACAGATCCGGAGGTTGTCTCCTGCAGCAAACCAACATGGTGTCTCTCCCCTGGCCTCCATCATTTAGAAACAGAAACCTTGCTGATGACAAAGACGACAGAAAGAACCAACAGCTCTCTCTTAACGGGGCTAACGAAGCCAACGAGGTCATTGAAAGTTTGCCTCATCCGTGAATCATTTTTATTTGACATCATTGTGGCTGAAATGATTTGCTCATTACTTGTTCTCCCGTCTTTAGTTTTAGGAGTGAAGCTAAAGTTCATTAGAATGTTCCAGTTCAAGCAGACGTCTAACTGAAAACCAGCTTCTTTTACACGTGTTGCTCTTCAGTTGAAAGCGAGAACGGCCGTGCTAGCATCTTTTTATTTTTACTTTCTTTGTCTCAAGATCACAAGATAATTATTTAGTTATCCTGAGAAAGAGAAAGAGACGAGGTGGACGTGTCTCTCAACCATGAGACACGAAGGCAGAGCTGATTTATTTCTCACGTAACTTCCGTACTTTAGCGACAGAGCTTATAGATATTATTATATTTTTTATTATATTTAGCTTTTATATATTCTGTTCATGTCTTTTCTGTCTTGTGTAAAACACTTTGAATCACCTCCAGGTTCAAAGCTGTTCAACAAAAGAATCTGCCGTCAGCTTCAGTCTCTTCGTCTGCAGACAGCAGCTCACTGGACTCTTCCTGAAGCTTCAGGGAGCTTCAGGAAGAGTCCTGCTCCATCTTCAATGTCACATGAAATACCTGTAAACAAGTCTCATGTGCATCCTTGTGTTCATGCTTTGGCTTCTACACAAGCTGTTGTTTTTACACCTGACCTCTGAAAACACAGTTCACCTGATTCCTCCTCGTTTCCTGTGAAGAGCATCCCATCATATCACAGCTTTGAGGGAATGAGTCCAATTTTCATAGTTTTTCCAGAAACCGAGCGTCCACAGTTGGCCAGCTGTGTGGAGGCGTGAACGTTTTTCATTCTTCTCAAAACCACATCTGTCATTTTGAGAGAAAGAGTGTTTTGTGTGTTTCTTCATCTCGTCTCCACTGAGACAGCCGACGGGTTCAGAAGAACAACTTTGTCTCTTTTTTTTCTTTACATGCTGTTTCTGTGTCGACATGCATCAGATTCCGCTGCATCAGCGTGACTGAAGACGAAGAATACTCAAACTAACTACTGTCTCTCTCTGAACCAGACTGTAGGTTTGAAGCCTCGCTGATTTAATCCTCCAAAGAAAAACTTCTGCTTTTCGGTGGGTGTCGATTTAAACTTTGAAACCTGCAACTATTTATCAGAGTGCAGCTTTATAACAAAACCCGAGGATGTCAGCGGGCGAGCGAATGAGGAGGGATGGATCACAGCTCCGGGTGAATAAATGCATCTGCTGGGATGAAGAGCAGAGCTCGAGGTTTTAGTAAAACACATGCAGAACTCCACTTGTTTATCATCAGATTTAAGACCCTCAACACACACACACACACACACACACACACACACACACACACACACACACACACACACACAAGAAAAATGGTTAAAGTCCCTTTGTAGCTTTTGTCACCGGCTGGTAATGTCCCCACCGGGCTGCAGAGAAAATGATGAAGCCGAACAGCGATTACAAACATATTTTATCCACCACAGAAAAACTCAGAAGGCAATAAAATAAAAAAGCAGCAGTTTGCAGAAAAACACAGCGAAGCGTGTCGGCACCTCGAGAGCCAGATGGTCCTCAGAGATCCTCATCAATACTCACTAAACTGCAGCTTTCCACCTCAATCTTTCACACCATGAATTTTAAGTTCGATGCAGCGAAAAACAGAAAAAAAAACAAAGATGCAAGAGGAGACAAAGGGAGGAGCTCTCTGAGCACGCTCAGTCAGCGTCAACACTTCCGCTCCGTCTCCGAGGTCACGGCGAGTCCCTCCACCCACAGGACTGTACAGTAACTGAACATGTAGAGGACTTCACCCACAGGACTGTACAGTAACTGAACATGTAGAGGACTTCACCCACAGGACTGTACAGTAACTGAACATGTAGAGGACTTCACCCACAGGACTGTACAGTAGCTGAACATGTAGAGGACTTCACCCACAGGACTGTACAGTAGCTGAACATGTAGAGGACTTCACCAACAGGACTGTACAGTAGCTGAACATGTAGAGGACTTCACCAACAGGACTGTACAGTAGCTGAACATGTAGAGGACTTCACCAACAGGACTGTACAGTAACTGAACATGTAGAGGACTTCACCAACAGGACTGTACAGTAACTGAACATGTAGAGGACTTCACCCACAGGACTGTACAGTAACTGAACATGTAGAGGACTTCACCAACAGGACTGTACAGTAGCTGAACATGTAGAGGACTTCACCAACAGGACTGTACAGTAACTGAACATGTAGAGGACTTCACCCACAGGACTGTACAGTAGCTGAACATGTAGAGGACTTCACCAACAGGACTGTACAGTAACTGAACATGTAGAGGACTTCACCCACAGGACTGTACAGTAGCTGAACATGTAGAGGACTTCACCCACAGGACTGTACAGTAGCTGAACATGTAGAGGACTTCACCCACAGGACTGTACAGTAACTGAACATGTAGAGGACTTCACCAACAGGACTGTACAGTAACTGAACATGTAGAGGACTTCACCCACAGGACTGTACAGTAGCTGAACATGTAGAGGACTTCACCAACAGGACTGTACAGTAACTGAACATGTAGAGGACTTCACCCACAGGACTGTACAGTAACTGAACATGTAGAGGACTTCACCCACAGGACTGTACAGTAGCTGAACATGTAGAGGACTTCACCCACAGGACTGTACAGTAACTGAACATGTAGAGGACTTCACCCACAGGACTGTACAGTAACTGAACATGTAGAGGACTTCACCAACAGGACTGTACAGTAACTGAACATGTAGAGGACTTCACCCACAGGACTGTACAGTAACTGAACATGTAGAGGACTTCACCAACAGGACTGTACAGTAACTGAACATGTAGAGGACTTCACCCACAGGACTGTACAGTAGCTGAACATGTAGAGGACTTCACCAACAGGACTGTACAGTAACTGAACATGTAGAGGACTTCACCCACAGGACTGTACAGTAACTGAACATGTAGAGGACTTCACCCACAGGACTGTACAGTAGCTGAACATGTAGAGGACTTCACCAACAGGACTGTACAGTAACTGAACATGTAGAGGACTTCACCAACAGGACTGTACAGTAACTGAACATGTAGAGGACTTCACCCACAGGACTGTACAGTAACTGAACATGTAGAGGACTTCACCCACAGGACTGTACAGTAACTGAACATGTAGAGGACTTCACCCACAGGACTGTACAGTAACTGAACATGTAGAGGACTTCACCCACAGGACTGTACAGTAGCTGAACATGTAGAGGACTTCACCAACAGGACTGTACAGTAACTGAACATGTAGAGGACTTCACCAACAGGACTGTACAGTAACTGAACATGTAGAGGACTTCACCCACAGGACTGTACAGTAACTGAACATGTAGAGGACTTCACCCACAGGACTGTACAGTAACTGAACATGTAGAGGACTTCACCCACAGGACTGTACAGTAACTGAACATGTAGAGGACTTCACCCACAGGACTGTACAGTAGCTGAACATGTAGAGGACTTCACCCACAGGACTGTACAGTAACTGAACATGTAGAGGACTTCACCCACAGGACTGTACAGTAACTGAACATGTAGAGGACTTCACCAACAGGACTGTACAGTAACTGAACATGTAGAGGACTTCACCCACAGGACTGTACAGTAACTGAACATGTAGAGGACTTCACCAACAGGACTGTACAGTAACTGAACATGTAGAGGACTTCACCCACAGGACTGTACAGTAACTGAACATGTAGAGGACTTCACCCACAGGACTGTACAGTAGCTGAACATGTAGAGGACTTCACCAACAGGACTGTACAGTAACTGAACATGTAGAGGACTTCACCAACAGGACTGTACAGTAACTGAACATGTAGAGGACTTCACCCACAGGACTGTACAGTAACTGAACATGTAGAGGACTTCACCAACAGGACTGTACAGTAACTGAACATGTAGAGGACTTCACCAACAGGACTGTGACACAAATATATACAGAGACGGAGGTGATGGAGGAGGCTGCAGGATTAGCTGAATTATTTCAGGTGCCTCGAGGGAAATCAGCCGCCGCCGCACAGAACACACCTTCAGTATCTGCTCGCTATTAGCAGCAGACGTGATGGAGTGTGTCGGCCCGGTTCCACATGAATCTGACTCATTATTATTCCAATTTTTCCTGAGCACTTCACAGTCTCTGAGCCTTAATGTGTTCCACCGCTGCAGGCTGACGCTGCGCTGACGAAGGTGATGATGAAGGAGCAGCTGAGTTGTTTGCTGGACAATGTTTTGTGATTCGTCATGAAGCGAGGACGGATGAAGGGCCTGTATTCTCAGCGTGGGGTGTGTGTGTGTGTGTGTGTGTGAGGGGGGGGTAATGCGACTTATTGACCGTGAGGGGCTGACTGAAAGGTTGCCATGGGAACGTCCTCACAGAGAGAAGACCAAGGACCCGTGAAGGTCGTTGTCTAAGTAGACCGGCTTATAGGCATCATTGGCACGCACAGACACACACACGCACACACAGACAGAGGTGACTGGTGTGTGTGTGTGTGTGTGTGTGTGTGGTGAATGGAGGGCCTTATTGTTCCATGACGTTTCCTTTATTCACGCTTCTTGCCGGCGGATCAACACGTCCAGTTTAGCGTCACTGAGGGTCCTTCTCTTGTCACATGTTCGTTGTATTTGTATTGTCCAGTTAGTTGAGCTTCCAGCTCTCCTCTGAGAGCAGATCATTTTTAAAAGTATGTGAGGACACGTGGGAGCGTTCATGGCTGTTTAAACACATGTTTTCATAATGTCGACTGATCTGGCATGACAAACTAAAATGATCTTTTCTCCAGTAGACTGCGGTTCGTTCCCCGTGTGACTCCAGAAGTCAACGCTGATGTATTTGTCATGTAACTTGTGTACTTTAGTAACTTCTGTGGTTATTTTAACCCAAAACAAGATATTTTCCTAAACCCTAAAATGTTTCCTGTGAAGACGGAGGTTCATTTTGAAAAGACTGTATTCATGTAACGCAGAAACTGACCCGTGTTGATAAGATAAGAAAATCCTTTATTTGTCACTAATGTGTAGCCCCGCCCTAAAGCATCCCCTGCTTTATGGTCTGTGTGACTCTAAATGGACCATAATGTACTAAATGAACATCATGCTGTATTGAAGAAGACTTGAAACTAGAGATTGAGACCATAAACTCATGTTTACAATGTTTACTGAGGTAATAAATCAAGAGAGAAGTAGAGTCATTTTCTCATAGACTTCACTTCCTCCACAGGCTCACACTGTTCGGTGTGGATACAAAGATCACGTTAACATCCTGTAGCGTCCCGTGTAGAAGCAGGTGTAGAGTCGATAAGAGATGGAGACTTGTACACGTGAGGAGCAGTTCATTTGACAAAGTAAAGCTGCAGTACACTTGTACATCCTTTCTTTCATAACCTTATCTTTGAATGTGTGTGTCTGTGCGTGTGCATGTGTCTCATATCCATAGGCATGAGATGCATGACATATATTGATACTACCGTACCTGCAAACCATCATTAGATACAGCGTGGCATCCTCACCGTCCGGCTAAAACCCAGAATCAATATCACGCTGAAGAGCAACCATGAAAATAAAAATGATCGTAAAAAGAAGACGCAGAATCGTGAAGGACTCGTCACACATTCTGTAGTCTGAACACAAACGAGTTCCTCCAGAACACAGAGCCGGGAACACAAAAGTATAGTTCACACACACGTGTGTTTCATGTGTTCCGTCTACATGACTCTCCTGTTTTATAATGCCTATGTATTTATATGTATTTAATAATAATAATAACTTTATTTATAGCACCTTTAAGAACAGAGTTTACAAAGTGCTTTAACAGTCAACGCATCAAAAACAAGACGATAATAACACGAACAGAACGCTCAACTAAAGTTAACAAAGTTATCAAATAGACGAGACGCAAAAACTCAACACCATGAAAACAAACAGAGAAATCATTTAAAATCAACAGATAGAAACAACACTGCTACACAACATCACACACTGTTACACAACATCACACACTGCTACACAACATCACACACTGCTACACAACATCACACACTGTTACACAACATCACACACTGCTACACAACATCACACACTGTTACACAACATCACACACTGCTACACAACATCACACACTGCTACACAACATCACACACTGTTACACAACATCACACACTGCTACACAACATCACACACTGCTACACAACATCACACACTGTTACACAACATCACACACTGCTACACAACATCACACACTGTTACACAACATCACACACTGCTACACAACATCACACACTGTTACACAACATCACACACTGCTACACAACATCACACACTGTTACACAACATCACACACTGCTACACAACATCACACACTGTTACACAACATCACACACTGCTACACAACATCACACACTGTTACACAACATCACACACTGCTACACAACATCACACACTGTTACACAACATCACACACTGTTACACAACATCACACACTGCTACACAACATCACACACTGTTACACAACATCACACACTGCTACACAACATCACACACTGTTACACAACATCACACACTGCTACACAACATCACACACTAGTACACAACATCACACACTGCTACACAACATCACACACTGTTACACAACATCACACACTGCTACACAACATCACACACTGTTACACAACATCACACACTGCTACACAACATCACACACTGTTACACAACATCACACACTGCTACACAACATCACACACTGTTACACAACATCACACACTGCTACACAACATCACACACTGTTACACAACATCACACACTGCTACACAACATCACACACTGCTACACAACATCACACACTGTTACACAACATCACACACTGCTACACAACATCACACACTGCTACACAACATCACACACTGTTACACAACATCACACACTGCTACACAACATCACACACTGTTACACAACATCACACACTGCTACACAACATCACACACTGTTACACAACATCACACACTGCTACACAACATCACACACTGTTACACAACATCACACACTGCTACACAACATCACACACTGTTACACAACATCACACACTGCTACACAACATCACACACTGCTACACAACATCACACACTGTTACACAACATCACACACTGCTACACAACATCACACACTGTTACACAACATCACACACTGTTACACAACATCACACACTGCTACACAACATCACACACTGTTACACAACATCACACACTGCTACACAACATCACACACTGTTACACAACATCACACACTGCTACACAACATCACACACTAGTACACAACATCACACACTGCTACACAACATCACACACTGTTACACAACATCACACACTGCTACACAACATCACACACTAGTACACAACATCACACACTGCTACACAACATCACACACTGTTACACAACATCACACACTGCTACACAACATCACACACTGTTACACAACATCACACACTGCTACACAACATCACACACTGTTACACAACATCACACACTGCTACACAACATCACACACTGTTACACAACATCACACACTGCTACACAACATCACACACTGTTACACAACATCACACACTGCTACACAACATCACACACTGTTACACAACATCACACACTGCTACACAACATCACACACTGTTACACAACATCACACACTGCTACACAACATCACACACTGCTACACAACATCACACACTGTTACACAACATCACACACTGCTACACAACATCACACACTGTTACACAACATCACACACTGTTACACAACATCACACACTGTTACACAACATCACACACTGCTACACAACATCACACACTGTTACACAACATCACACACTGCTACACAACATCACACACTGCTACACAACATCACACACTGTTACACAACATCACACACTGCTACACAACATCACACACCGTTACACAACATCACACACTGCTACACAACATCACACACTGTTACACAACATCACACACTGCTACACAACATCACACACTGTTACACAACATCACACACTGTTACACAACATCACACACTGCTACACAACATCACACACTGCTACACAACATCACACACTGTTACACAACATCACACACTGCTACACAACATCACACACTGCTACACAACATCACACACTGTTACACAACATCACACACTGCTACACAACATCACACACTGTTACACAACATCACACACTGCTACACAACATCACACACTGTTACACAACATCACACACTGTTACACAACATCACACACTGCTACACAACATCACACACTGTTACACAACATCACACACTGCTACACAACATCACACACTGTTACACAACATCACACACTGCTACACAACATCACACACTGCTACACAACATCACACACTGTTACACAACATCACACACTGCTACACAACATCACACACTGCTACACAACATCACACACTGTTACACAACATCACACACTGCTACACAACATCACACACTGTTACACAACATCACACACTGTTACACAACATCACACACTGCTACACAACATCACACACTGCTACACAACATCACACACTGTTACACAACATCACACACTGCTACACAACATCACAAACTGTTACAAAACATCACACACTGCTACACAACATCACACACTGTTACAAAACATCACACACTGCTACAAAACATCACACACTGCTACACAACATCACACACTGTTAAACAACATCACACACTGCTACACAACATCACACACTGTTACAAAACATCACACACTGTTACAAAACATCACACACTGCTACACAACATCACACACTGCTACACAACATCACACACTGTTACACAACATCACACACTGTTACAAAACATCACACACTGTTACACAACATCACACACTGTTACAAAACATCACACACTGTTACACAACATCACACACTGTTACAAAACATCACACACTGCTACACAACATCACACACTGCTACACAACATCACACACTGTTACACAACATCACACACTAGTACACAACATCACACACTGCTACAAAACATCACACACTGTTACACAACATCACACACTGCTACACAACATCACACACTGTTACAAAACATCACACACTGCTACAAAACATCACACACTGTTACACAACATCACACACTGCTACACAACATCACACACTGTTACACAACATCACACACTGTTACACAACATCACACACTGTTACACAACATCACACACTGCTACACAACATCACACACTGTTACACAACATCACACACTGCTACACAACATCACACACTGTTACAAAACATCACACACTGTTACACAACATCACACACTGTTACACAACATCACACACTGCTACACAACATCACACACTGTTACACAACATCACACACTGTTACACAACATCACACACTGTTACACAACATCACACACTGCTACACAACATCACACACTGTTACAAAACATCACACACTGCTACACAACATCACACACTGCTACACAACATCACACACTGCTACACAACATCACACACTAGTACACAACATCACACACTGCTACACAACATCACACACTGTTACACAACATCACACACTGTTACAAAACATCACACACTGCTACACAACATCACACACTGTTACACAACATCACACACTGTTACACAACATCACACACTGTTACACAACATCACACACTGTTACAAAACATCACACACTGTTACACAACATCACACACTGCTACACAACATCACACACTGTTACACAACATCACACACTGTTACAAAACATCACACACTGCTACACAACATCACACACTGTTACACAACATCACACACTGTTACACAACATCACACACTGTTACAAAACATCACACACTGCTACACAACATCACACACTGTTACACAACATCACACACTGTTACACAACATCACACACTGCTACACAACATCACACACTGTTACACAACATCACACACTGCTACACAACATCACACACTGTTACAAAACATCACACACTGCTACACAACATCACACACTGCTACACAACATCACACACTGCTACACAACATCACACACTAGTACACAACATCACACACTGCTACACAACATCACACACTGTTACACAACATCACACACTGTTACACAACATCACACACTGTTACAAAACATCACACACTGCTACACAACATCACACACTGTTACACAACATCACACACTGTTACACAACATCACACACTGTTACAAAACATCACACACTGTTACAAAACATCACACACTGCTACACAACATCACACACTGTTACACAACATCACACACTGTTACACAACATCACACACTGTTACAAAACATCACACACTGCTACACAACATCACACACTGTTACACAACATCACACACTGTTACACAACATCACACACTGTTACAAAACATCACACACTGCTACACAACATCACACACTAGTACACAACATCACACACTGCTACACAACATCACACACTGTTACACAACATCACACACTGCTACACAACATCACACACTGTTACAAAACATCACACACTGCTACACAACATCACACACTGCTACACAACATCACACACTGCTACACAACATCACACACTGTTACAAAACATCACACACTGTTACACAACATCACACACTGTTACAAAACATCACACACTGTTACACAACATCACACACTGTTACAAAACATCACACACTGCTACACAACATCACACACTGTTACAAAACATCACACACTGCTACACAACATCACACACTGCTACACAACATCACACACTAGTACACAACATCACACACTGCTACACAACATCACACACTGTTACACAACATCACACACTGTTACACAACATCACACACTGTTACAAAACATCACACACTGCTACACAACATCACACACTGTTACACAACATCACACACTGTTACACAACATCACACACTGTTACAAAACATCACACACTGTTACAAAACATCACACACTGCTACACAACATCACACACTGTTACACAACATCACACACTGTTACACAACATCACACACTGTTACAAAACATCACACACTGCTACACAACATCACACACTGTTACACAACATCACACACTGTTACACAACATCACACACTGCTACACAACATCACACACTAGTACACAACATCACACACTGCTACACAACATCACACACTGTTACACAACATCACACACTGCTACACAACATCACACACTGTTACAAAACATCACACACTGCTACACAACATCACACACTGCTACACAACATCACACACTGCTACACAACATCACACACTAGTACACAACATCACACACTGTTACACAACATCACACACTGTTACAAAACATCACACACTGTTACACAACATCACACACTGTTACAAAACATCACACACTGTTACACAACATCACACACTGTTACAAAACATCACACACTGCTACACAACATCACACACTGCTACACAACATCACACACTGTTACACAACATCACACACTAGTACACAACATCACACACTGCTACAAAACATCACACACTGTTACACAACATCACACACTGTTACACAACATCACACACTAGTACACAACATCACACACTGTTACACAACATCACACACTGCTACACAACATCACACACTGTTAAACAACATCACACACTGCTACACAACATCACACACTGTTACAAAACATCACACACTGCTACAAAACATCACACACTGTTACACAACATCACACACTGCTACACAACATCACACACTGTTACAAAACATCACACACTGTTACAAAACATCACACACTGCTACTCAACATCACACACTGTTACACAACATCACACACTGTTACACAACATCACACACTGTTACACAACATCACACACTGCTACAAAACATCACACACTGCTACAAAACATCACACACTGCTACACAACATCACACACTGTTACAAAACATCTCACACTGTTACACAACATCACACACTGTTACACAACATCACACACTGTTACACAACATCACACACTGCTACACAACATCACACACTGTTACACAACATCACACACTGTTACACAACATCACACACTGTTACACAACATCACACACTGCTACACAACATCACACACTGTTACACATCACACACTGTTACACAACATCACACACTGCTACACAACATCACACACTGTTACAAAACATCACACACTGTTACACAACATCACACACTGTTACACAACATCACACACTGCTACACAACATCACACACTGCTACACAACATCACACACTGCTACACAACATCACACACTGTTACACAACATCACACACTGTTACACAACATCACACACTGTTACACAACATCACACACTGCTACACAACATCACACACTGTTACACAACATCACACACTGCTACACAACATCACACACTGTTACACAACATCACACACTGCTACACAACATCACACACTGTTACACAACATCACACACTGTTACACAACATCACACACTGCTACACAACATCACACACTGTTACACAACATCACACACTGTTACACAACATCACACACTGCTACACAACATCACACACTGTTACACAACATCACACACTGCTACACAACATCACACACTGTTACACAACATCACACACTGTTACACAACATCACACACTGCTACACAACATCACACACTGTTACACAACATCACACACTGTTACACAACATCACACACTGCTACACAACATCACACACTGTTACACAACATCACACACTGCTACACAACATCACACACTGTTACACAACATCACACACTGCTACACAACATCACACACTGTTACACAACATCACACACTGCTACACAACATCACACACTGTTACACAACATCACACACTGTTACACAACATCACACACTGTTGCTGATGTGGAGCTGACAGAAGCTCTGAAGGTGCTTCTAGCTAGAACTCTGAATACAAAGTCCAGCAGCAGACGTCCTCCTGTTTATCCTTCGTAAGTGATGCTTTACTGCCGTTACACAGGAAACCTTCCACTGGCCTGTTGATCGGAGATGCTCGGCGCTGTTCACTGTTATGAGGGGACGCTGGTTAACAATGTCTTGAGGTCAAACTTTACTGTGACGCAGCATCCGTTGTGCAGACGAGTCTGAATAAAAGGGCCAGCGTTTGAGTTCCTAAGATCTCTCCTGAGGCTCTGAGGGACCCGAGCATGGATTCTTATTCTACTGTATCACAGAGGCAGAGCTGGCGACATGATTCTTACAAACATCACAGATGGCGACTTAATTGGTTTCCAGGAAACTTGGAGTGAGGATGATGTAAAAAGGTAATCGCTAATAATATATAGATATATTTATTATCACCTACGATCACCTGAAGAATATATCAAGGATTAGAGGACTTGTGTCTCAACAGGTAAAACTTGTCCATGCATTTATCTTCAGCAGACTGGACTACTGTAACGGTGTGTTTACAGGTCTCTGTAAAAAGTCAGTCAGAAAGCTGCAGCTGATTGAGAACGCTGCAGCTCGAGTCCTCACTAAGACCAGGAGGGTGGATCACATCACTCCAGTTCTGAGGTCTTTGCACTGGCTTCCTGTCCAACAAAGAATTGACTTTAAAATCCTGCTGTTGGTTTATAAAGCACTGAATGGTTTAGGACCAAAATACATCTCTGATGTGCTGCTACCTTATGAACCATCCCGACCCCTTAGGTCGTCTGGGACCGGTCTACTTCCTGTTCCCAGAGTCAGAACTAAACATGGAGAAGCAGCGTTCAGTTGTTCTGCTCCACATATCTGGAACAAAGTCCAGAAAGCTGCAGGTCTGCTGAGACCCTCAGCTCCTTTAAATCAAGACTGAAGACTTTTCTGTTTGCTGCCTTTAATTGAACCAGATTCAAGGATATTAATACATTTCTGCATTTTACTACTGTATTTTATTTCTTACACTGCTTTCTAGTGTTTTAATGAATGTGTTTAATGTTTCCATGTATGTTCTTCATTGTTTTTAAATCTCCTTTTATTTTGCCTTATGTTGAATGTGAAGCACTTTGCATTACCTTGTTGTTGAAATGTGCTGTATAAATAAACTTGCCTAATCGCGTTGCTCTCGGTGTGAACGTTGCATAAGGCCAGAGCTAACCTGCTGGACGGATTGTAAAATGAAACGTGATTTGTGATTTCTGTTCCACCTTCTCTCGCTGCCTCCCTCCTACTGCTTCCTTGAGCTTGCCCTTTCACCCCTCACTGCTCCCAGCTCCGGGGTGATGTATGGAAGACATTTTAAAGCAGTCGGCCCACACGTGGTGATAACGGCCCGAGAAGCTGATCCTGGCGGTGTGCAAAATGTCATTCCTCACCGAGCGACGGAGGCAAAGGGGGGAGGAGCTCAGTTAAGAGCATGAATCACCTGAGTGCTGTGGCCTCTGTGACCTGAAGCTGTATATCTGAGCACTCCTCTGTGTCAGCTAGTTACTTTCATACTGAGAATAGTCCGGAGCCGAGGCGTTAAACGTCAGCCTCGGGTGATTAATGACCGGTCACAGCGGTTTAAACCAATTTGAAACTGAAACCAAAATAAAGGCTTAAACAGAGTGTCCCGGTCGGGAGAACAGATGAAAAGAAGAGGATGAACACAGACGGATTATTAACTGTGATTTAATAAAAGAAAACGTCCAAAATACTAATCGTACAATAGCAGGTGAGTCCAGAAGGGACAAACTAAACAGGATCAGGGTACAAAGGAAAACTGCAAGAGGGATACAAACAGGACACATAGCAGACGCACTGACACCCAACCGACAAAAGACAGAAGACAAAAGACAAGGTTATAAAAACTAAGAAGACACAGGTGGGAAGAGCGAGGCTGACAAAACTAAGGCCGAACCCTAATCTAGACTCTCCTCTTTAGTTATGTCCCGCTGTCACATCATCCAGTGTTTGAGTCTCTCTCATTTTAAATCCTTTATGAACCCTTTACCTAAATCCGCATTACTGCAGACTTTGCTCAAGGGAGTTACCCACAATTCATAGCAATGTGACGTTAAACTTGGGGTTACCAGAGGAAGCATGGAGACGTTAAAAAGAAAAGGTGAACAAAGAGGACGAAACATGTGAGTTCAGCCTGCTTTATCTATCAGAAACACTAAGGGTTAAAGATGGAGCATGAAACACATGAAAGCTGAGATTATATCACAGATTTATTCATCAAAGTTGTTTAGACAGAATCGAGTCAATAGATTATTTGACAATGACCTGTCATCTTGTGAGGAAAGAGTCTGGAAGACGTGAGGAGGGTTCAGGTTTAAGGCTTCAGGGGGATGTTGGTGATTGGGCCGAATACAACACAACAAAACGAAGGTAAACCACAAAGACAGGAAGTAAAACAAACCTTTAAAATATAACAAAAACCAATATCATGACGCAGAGAATGCAGAGCATGTAATCAGAATATTATGTCTCTCCCAATGTCCGTTGGTCCACCACTTTGGTCCAGACTGAAATGTCTCAACAGTATGAGACAAGGCAGTCTAATACTAGACAGTCTAATACTGTTTTAAGGCAGTTTAATACTTAAAAAAATAAACTGCCAATATAAATATTCATATGAACACTGTTTAAAATGACTGTGATACAAACATACAAGTATTTATGCTGCTCTTCTTTTTTCTACGTCAATGCTCCGTGCATTACATATTTTTTCTGCTATTTCTGTTATATTGGTATTAATGTTTCGTTGAAAGTTGATATTTTGCAGCACAACCTGATCACCCACTCCTGAATTATTTACTAGCCAATCAGTAATTCATGTTTCATTGGCCTTTGCCCAGTCGACTTATGGCCCATTGTGCTTCCATAAATCATCCGATCGGACACTTTAATGACCTGCTGCATCTGCCCAAGATTCTGCTGCTATGAAAACCAGAACAGTCCACACATTTAAAATGAAACAAGGGCCAAAAATATGAGCAAAAATACAACCTACAAATATTTTATGATACTATGAAAGACCAAATGTGCAGGTATCAGCCAGTTAAGTGTCGAGATTCTTTTCTTCTCCTCAGGGGACTAATGACGTAAAGTTACAACGAATATAAAAGTTAACAAATAATAGTTTTTAACTACTAGTCCTGTTGCAAATTGAGTTTTTTAAAAGTTAGTTCGGGAACATGGACCACGCCCTGAACACAAGCGCTCACTTCCTCTGCACAAAGTATTTAAGTATTTAAGCACAACGAAGCAGTTCACTTCCTCTTCGACTGCTTTGACATCCCTCCCCCCAACCCCGTTTTTGTCTATTTTCTGCCTCTCTCTCTCTCTCTCTCTCTCTCTCTCTCTCTCTCTCTCTCTCTCTCTCTCTCTCTCTCTCTCTCAGGTTTACAGAAACAACGGGGGACTCTGCACAACCAGAGCTTCCAAAGAGATGGCCCCCACTCTACAGTCTCCATTCCCCCAGTTCCCGCCAGCCATCGGTCACCAACGGTCCCCCATCGCTCACCCAACCTTCGTTCTACGACCTTCTCTACCCTCCTCGTTTCTTCTCCCTACACTCTGACATCCCTTCATCCCTCTACCCCTATCCCTAACTCCCCCTTCATCCCTCTACCCCTACTCCCACCTACCCCTTCATACCTCTACCTCAACCCTTTCATCTCTCTACCCCTACTCCCCCTACCCCTTCATACCTCTACCTCAACCCCTTCATCCCTCTACCTCTACTCCCCTCTACCCCTTCATACCTCTACCTCAACCCTTTCATCCCTCTACCCCTACTCCCCCCTACCCCTTCATCCCTCTACCTCAACCCTTTCATCCCTCTACCCCTATCCATACCCTTCATCCCTCTACCCCTATCCATACCCTTCATCCCTCGACCCCTATGCCTACCTCCCCCTTCATCCCTCTACCTTGACCCCTTC
This sequence comes from Anarhichas minor, assembly GCF_050575085.1. Taxonomy (NCBI): domain Eukaryota; kingdom Metazoa; phylum Chordata; class Actinopteri; order Perciformes; family Anarhichadidae; genus Anarhichas; species Anarhichas minor. Next base: position 1,329,398 of record NW_027466569.1, on the reverse strand, counting down.
ATCCCTCTACCCCTATCCCTACCTCCCCCTTCATCCCTCTACCTCGACCCTTTCATCCCTCTACCCCTATCCCTACCTCCCCCTTCATCCCTCTACCTTGACCCCTTCATCCCTCGACCCCTATCCCTACCTCCCCCTTCATCCCTCTACCTCGACCCTTTCATCCCTCTACCCCTATCCCTACCTCCCCCTTCATCCCTCTACCTTGACCCCTTCATCCCTCGACCCCTATCCCTACCTCCCCCTTCATCCCTCTACCTCGACCCTTTCATCCCTCTACCCCTATCCCTACCTCCCCCTTCATCCCTCTACCTTGACCCCTTCATCCCTCTCCCCCTATCCATACCCTTCATCCCTTGACCCCTTCCGCTTCCTAATTCTAACAATCATGCCATCACGCAATAAACCTCTCGAAACTCATATTGTTATTGCCGTGGTCCTTGTTAGTAAACTAGTGTTAAAGAACTGCAGAACAATCTGCTAATAATGTGCATATATCACTAAGTACGACTTTAGTTTTCATGAAGTGTTTGTGAGTAAAATCGCTGCAGTGAACACGACTTTATCGATTCATTTATGGTTTATATTCCATAGTGACAGATTCGGCATACTGTACAAGTACGAGTACCCATGGTGACCGTCACACACCTTCCTCCAGTCACCTTCACCTTCATCTTCATCACCTGCACATTAACGATCGTCTAAATTAGCAATGTGTGTAAATAAAGCCAGTGGCAGCTAAGGCCACAATCACTCCATATCCTCATCATCAGTAATAATCATAATGCCATAAAGAAAACATGAATCAAGAAATTGCGTTCACCTGCAGCATTCCATCGTGGGAAAAAGTGAGCTTTATTTTCAGATTCCTCCGTTTCCAGACTGAGCACTGACCACACCCTTTTCTTTTAGGGGTGCGTTTGAAAACACCACCAGCACTGACAGAATGAGATATTAAACTCCCGTTTAAATTGCTTCCTGAAGTTTTTAGAAAACGCCTTGTCGCCTCATAGCAATCAGACACAAACATGGACAAATGTCACTAAGTTGCACGTCTTAGTTTGCGTGTTTGCACTTTAATATCATTCGTGAATGTGTGGACAAACTTTCCTGTGCCACTTTTTTGGTGCGACTCGTCCTGTAGCCGTACATGTGTTGCTATGCAGATGACATTCTTCTGTATTTTTCTATTAAAATTTACTCAAACTCCGAATCACATGGTGGATGTCTCACTCTTTTATACCTCATTGACTACAGTGACTATATTGACACTGTAGTCCATAACATCTTGATTAGCAGGCTACGTGATTGGGTTGGCATATCTGGCATATCGTTAGACTGGTTTACATCTTACCTCGCTGACAGAAGTTTGAATGTCTCTGTGGGTGATTTTGTGTCTGTTACCTCTCCACTGTCTTGTGGCGTACCGCAGGGCTCGGTTCTGGGGCCTCTGGTATTTTCCCTATATTTAATTGTCACCGTTTCACAATGTTAACCACATTAACACGTGAAACTTTTGCGTAAAGATAGTACTCAAAAGGATACCCCTACCGTTATATTTTGCCCCTTGGGTAGAAGCCTCGGAGCTTTCTGCTGAATATGACGGGGTAGGGATGAGTTCACGTTGAATCATTAATTAACTGTAAGAGGTGCTATTTAATAACCAGGAGATGCAGTTATCTGTGTGCGAATCATTTAATTTTTAATTGTCTGTAGCCCTTTTTATTTATCCCTTGTGCCAATGAAGAGTTGCACTTTAATATTTCTTTGTTATATTTCGTATCATTGTCATTCCGCATGTCGTCTCACCCTCAATCAATTGAGATTCACGGTGTTCCAGTAAATGCCCACATTATTGTGTCATTGCAGACTTTCAACTCATCTCTAACCTGGAGTCTATGTCAGTGTGATTAAGTGTGATTGTGCTTCCCTTTCAGGGCTCATTTTAACCTGTGTGACAAACTAACGACCCAGCTGTGTTAAGTATCCTCATTCTCTGTTGTGCTTCTTATATGTTCATACTGGAAAACAACAGTATGAAGTATAATTAAAAATATCAGCACGGGTGCTAAATTGACCTAATCTGAGTGAGGTGTCACAATACAGCACACAGAGTGTCTCTCAGCGAGAGGGAGGAAGAAGAAAGAGGCAGCTGTTGTGACACAATAATATAATGTGAGAAACTCTAGTAACCTGACCTTCCAGATGGTTTGTGACACAGAACCATCTGAGGAGCCGTCATAGGAAACTGTCTAGAATAGGGCAGGCACTTTCAAAAGACGACATGACATGTGATTGGATGAACCATCTGTCAATCCAACTCTTACTGAAGCCAGTCGGAAGAAGAGCAAAAACATCTTTTTGATCTATAGCCGTCAGTGTTGTTCCGTCCTCTTCTTCCTGTGAAGAAATCCTCTCCAGTTCTGATGGAACTGATTCTATTGCAGCATCTATTTCTAACCTCTTTGGGAGCCACCATTGTTGTTTAGAACGAAGCCTGATGAGATGGGTTTTTCGTGTGATATGTGATCCTGCGATTCTCGTCTGGTTTCGTGTCATCGCGAGAATCTGGATGCTGTGCAAGTTCAGATCGATAGAGTCTCAAGAGTTTTTAAGACGGACCAATATAAAGCCTCAGCGGACTGAGCTACATCGACCCAAATCAATAGAAAGTGGCCCAACCTAGTCTAAAGTAAAGACCTCGGATTGAGTTTACAGAGCCCCTTTCTACCGCAAGAACCTTTTGAAGAACTCATTGCCCTTCAACCACAAGGACCACAAGGACCAGGGTCTAATGAAGTTAAAGGGACATTTTACCCCCAGAAAAGGCCTCGGTTGGTGGGTGGTAGTTTGTGAAAGTACAGGAACTTTCCCGGTGGGATTTGAAGGGGTGACCGTTGCTGATTGTTCAACTAGCAGGACAGAGTTTAGCTACCATTTTAAATTGCATTGGCAATGGCACAGATGTGGTTTATTTTCACACTTTTACTTTGCTTTTAATAACTGCTTTACTCATGAATTTATATGCATTAAACTGGAGAATTAACATCCTCTGTTCACTGCTTTATTTAATAACCTGCAGGTATTGTTGCGAAAAAAACAATGAAGCCAGATGAATGAATTACCAGAGCACTGATTCCTCCAACGTGCTTGTGATTGTTAAATAACATCGCTCTGTCCTGCAGCGTTTCCCTCTCTTTGTCCTCCTGTATTAGAATTCTACTGAGCAATTTCAGCTACATTATTTCCTGAACAACTCTGTCCTCGGTGTCATCTATTGTACGAGCTCTGCTGCTGCCTCTTCCTCTCTCTCTGTGTCCCCGAGGTTCAGAGCCAGGTCAGGTGTTGTTCATCATCCCAGCAGCGGAGCGAGGTCATTAATAACAATCCCGGCAGGTGAAGCTCAGCCGCTCACCTTGACTCTGCTCCTTTCAGACCGAACAGCAGGGCAGTCATCAGGGGAGTGAAGTGACAAGAGGACGTCGCTGTTAACTGCAACGTTCACAAAGCTTTTATCAAACCGCACAGAGGAGAAAAATTGACTTCTTCAGACTTGCAGTTCTCCTGGTTTAAAATATTGTTGGGACAATTCGCCCTCCTGCGTAGAAACTGCACCAACATGAGTCTTCTGACAAGAGTCCATTCAATCCAGAGTCCCCTCTAACAATGATGAAGACAGATGAAGCATTACAAACATAGTCGACACATAAGAAGTGGATGTAGTCATTATTACGTCACTCGTTGGTTTGTGGATGTTTTAAAGCCTCGAGTTCAGCGAATTTGCCGTATATTTTTATTCAACCAGTGAACAGGAAGTGACCATATCTGGACTGAGGAGGAGTGACGTAGAGACGCCGTATACGTCTCTGGTAGAGACCTGTCAATCACTGTGTAGCCCCGCCCTAAAGCATCCCCTGCTTTATGGTCTGTTTGACTCTAAATGGACCATAATGTACTAAATGAACATCATGCTGTATTGAAGAAGACTTGAAACTAGAGATTGAGACCATAAACTCATGTTTACAATGTTTACTGAGGTAATAAATCAAGAGAGAAGTAGAGTCATTTTCTCATAGACTTCTATACAACCAGAGGAGTCGCCCCCTGGTGGACACTAGAGAGGATGCAGCTTTAACACATGAAGCTTTGACTTCACTTTACAGAACCAGAGGTTGTCTCCTGGTTTAGACTCGTGAGTCCAGCAGCATCTCTTCTACACAAGCGATCTATCACTTAACTGTAGCGCCGCACTCATCGTCCCAAAAACAGTTTGATCAGCAAACTTAACATCTGAAGGCCACTCGTCTCAACAGCTGTCCGGGTCATCGAGGAGTCGGCTGTCGTCTCCAGCTGCTACGTATTGCTTATGCACACACGGTGTCTCTGCATGTCCTCTGCTGTTCACCTGAACATCATGAGGAGTCACACTAGAGAGAATGCAGCTTTAACACATGAGGCATCGGCTTCACCCGGAGGTTGCTGCCTGATTACAAAACATCATTTGTGGCTCATGGTAGTGTTTGGTCTCATCTCACCACCTCACATATGGATCAGTGCTCTCCACTGGTGGAAACACGACTCCTCGACGTCGTCGTCATCATCTGATGATGAAACTACGACAGGTGAACAACACAGTTTTAAACCTCCCCTTAATGTGCAAACATGTTTGTACATGATGCCATAATTATCATGCATTCACAATTCACTCACAGCAGTTTATAATTGGTGCCCAATTCTCTAACAACGTGAGTCCCATCACTGCAGATTAAAGCCTAATTCTCTGTTGAGAGATCACACTCGAGTCGCTTAAATCCCCTAAAATCTCACAAACAAACCAATTCTTTCTGAGCGGTTTTATTTGTGATGATAGTTCTGACTGCTATTTCCATTGTGATTAAAAAAGGCTCCTACATGATAGCAGTGCTTCATGATTAGAGGACGCCAGAACAACAGATGGAGCGAAGCCGTCCGGGCTGATGCCGACACCTTTCTTCAGTGGAACCTGGCAGCTCTGTCTGAGGTTTCATAGGATGAAGCGTGATTTTCTCTCCTCAGTTCTGACGAACACAATCATCTCTGGCTCACCGAGAGAGACACAGAAACCGTGAAACCATCGATCATACGGCAGATTTATAATGATTTTATGTAACTTTTATGGGAGTTGGAACCGAAAAAAATAAACGAAAAATAAGTCATCAAAACAAAGGCTGAAACGAGGGAATATTGTGTAATTATGAAATGATTATGTGTGCAATACAAGTGTATGTTTACATCCCTAAAGTCAATATACAACATCACCCTCTAATAGAAACCTGAGTTTGCATCGAGCCGATTGAACAAAACAACAAGCAGCTACTGAGGCACAAAACCACTTCAGTCCACAACTCAGACATGTATCATCAGATATTTCCTGTCAAAGTATCATAGTACATGTGGCATCACTGCAGGCTGTTGTCACACACTGTTTGTAGCTATACCTACAAAAAGTGATGCAATACAATAACTGGTAAATATCCAACGTAATCGATTTGTATTCACACACAAATCCATCTTGATTACAATGATGTTCCATTCTCCAAACCGCTTATCCTGTTCAGCGGGCAGGGTACCCCGGACAGCTGGCCAGTGTATCGCAGGGCACAACAAACAAACAAACATTCACACCTTCGAGCCTCCAAATAAGCTAAGCTGCATGTCTTTGGACTGTGGGAGGAACCCGGAGGGAACCCACGCTGCCACGGGGAGAACGTGCAAACTCCACACAGAAGGACCGCCCGGGATCGGGGATCGAACCCGGGCCCCCGGGCCCTTCCTGCTGTGAGGTGACAGTGCTTTTTCCAGGTTGAATTCATCTTCATTTTTTATTCACACTTACAATGTAAGTTTAAACTTTAAGCTTTCTTCCACTTTAATTTATTTTATCTTTCAAAGGAAGGTTTTCAGTTTTTATTTCATGTCTAAATGTTCAGCACTTTGAGCTCCATAGTCTGTATGAAATATGCTCTAAAGATAAAGATGATGTTATGCTTATTATTAATATTATTGACAGACGAAGAGGGTAAATACTTGGTAACAGTGTCTGTCCTGTGAATCAGTTCCCCTCTGGAGACTTGTCTGACATTTACTCTCCTGAATCCCTGAGGGGCCCCGAAGAGAACGGAGAAGAGGAAGAGGAAGAGGAAGAGGAAGAGGAAAGGTGTGAGCTGTGTGTGTTCGTTGGGGGGGGTCCTGTCAGTCAGATGAGTTGGTGTATAAATGTGACCTTTCCTTGACCTTTTGGTGGTGGACGGCTATTGCTCCGTCAGGTTAAAGACCACACACACACACACACACACACACACACACACACACACACACACACTGGTTGGGTCAAAACCACCCTTTAGGCGGCAGATGTCTTGACGAGATCTCCGTTGCTCCGGCTTGTAGTTTATTTTTCACTGCTCATCAGGCTCATGAGGTGAGAGGAGGAGATTTGGGACACAGTCATCCTCACTAAAAACATTGAGACACAAAATGTCATGGAACAAAAGAAGCTCCTCGGCTGAGTCAGCAGCCTCTTCTCCCCCGAAACAAGAGGAGGAAGAGAGGCGACAGTACAGAAGAGGAAACTACTGCGTCTCGCTTTTTGATAACCAGCCAATGAAAATTGCTGAACCTTCTCATCTGGGGACGTCGGCAGCATGCGTCTCCGCTGTGTGTCGGCGCTCCTCCGTCCTGTTTTCTGCTTCCCTAAGACAGTAAAGACGGAGACGCTAATCCATCTTCATCTGTTAGGGCCGTGTGCAAAGCAGAGGCCTCTGTAGGGAGATACATGGAGAGCATGCAAACACACACACACACACACACGCTCCGGCGGGTTCTGCTGAGCCGGGGAAACTTTCGTTAAAAACGTCCTCTTGCATTTTGGGATGCAAAGTGACCCCCCCCCCCCCATTTTCACTAATCCTGAGTCTTATGATGTGATAACTCAGCGCAGCAGCATCATCACATTCAGCAGCAGTTATGATTGCTGATTAAGATAAAGAAGGAAATGAATGTGATTGAGGCTTAAGATGATTTTGGGGCTTTGAGACATGAAGCGATACAGAATCTCAAATTAGGATTTAGACGGAGAAGTAAATCCTCGTATCCTGATGATCTGCTGGAGCGCAGCAGATCTGTAGTCACGTGTTCATTTTGTTTTTGATGTGTTGATATCTCTCTCCTCCCCTCCGACAGATGGTGCCCTACGATTGGTCCAAGGAATCGGGGCCTCTGGATTAGACCGATGGAGGACATCAGTCCTTTAAATGTCCCCTCCTTCAGGACATCCAGAGGACAGCTGTGTGACAAGTGTGAATATTGTTGTGTTTTGAATTTAGTAACTTTGGAACTCTGTCAGTTTGAAAATACTTTGTGCGCTTTAAAGCGCTTCAATGCAACATTTTCTCTTGTTTTGATTTAGGAGCTCAGGTTTGAGTCGTTTGTTAAACTTTTTGATTTTTGCTAAGAAAGTTCAGAGTTTTAATGAGTGAACTTTTGTTAGTTGTTTTTATCATGGCTCATCTCAACCTTCTTGCCAGGGTTAATGAAAAAGTTGCCATTGTATGTTTCTGCAAACCACAGACATGTTGAACGTCAACACACCTGGAATATCAGGTCAGAGTTACAGGTTGAAAGTTATAACCAGTCAGCAACTTCTGGTTCTGAAGAGTGAATCCAAAGCTTCATGTGTTAAAGCTGCATTCTCTCTAGTGTCCACCAGGGGGCGACTCCTCTGGTTGTATAGAAGTCTATGAGAAAATGATTCTACTTCTCTCTTGATTTATTACCTCAGTAAACATTGTAAACATGAGTTTATGGTCTCAATCTCTAGTTTCAAGTCTTCTTCAATACAGCATGATGTTCATTTAGTACATTATGGTCCATTTAGAGTCAAACAGACCATAAAGCAGGGGATGCTTTAGGGCGGGGCTACACGGTGATTGACAGGTCGCTACCAGAGACGTATACGGCGTCTCTACGTCACTCCTCCTCAGTCCAGATATGGTCACTTCCTGTTCACTGGTGGGCAAGAAACTAGATGGCAACGGTGAAATCGACAGACTCGAGGCCTCAAAACATCCACAAGCCAATGAGAGACGTCACCATGACTACGTCAGTCCACAAGGGAAAAAGCAATTATTTTACATAAATAATTGCTGTTAAATATGTATACAAACAGCTGATATCTATTCCGTGCATTAAACCACTGCAGGAGAAGAAGAGGACGTTCAAAGATCATGTTCTGTTGCTTTCATGTGTTCATGTGAGGAAGGTCACAGCTCTTCTCTCTGTTTGCATTTAAACTGCATCACTGACGTTTTCCTTTCATCCATACACAGACTCTTACATCTCAGTTTAGGATGAAGATGAAAGAATGTCATTTATATTTACTACCTGAATGCATAAAGACTAGTTTATATCCGACGTGACCAACCAGCAGAAGAGTTTCATCAGCAGCAGTTTGGATGCAGTCTGTGTGACTTTGGGATATCCTTTGTGCCACATTATTATTATTGTTATTGCTTCTTCCCTCAGAACTGATCTTAGTCCTCAGACGGTTCAATCACCTCTACAAGATACGTTTCTTTCATCTGTCATTAACGGGGCTTTCAAACAGACGGATTCAGCAGTAAAAAGGGAACGAGGAACATAATCTGCTGCTGTTTTGCTCGTACATCATGAAAATGTTGTCATAACTCTTATGAGTTGTCTGTGAACGAGGCCGGGCTGCATCCTTCTCTCCCATGTGGGTCCTGGTGGTCCTGGTGGTCTGTGGCTTCTTTCAGACCAGACAGATGAAATGTAACCAGGACACTGATGGTTTGAGTCCAGACTCGTCCTCCTCTTCTGGCCTTCAGATCAAATAAATAGATCTAAAAATAAGAATAGATCAACAGCACAGAGTCGCTGACTTGATTGTTGAGTAAAATGTGAACTAGTGAACTTGTAATTGTCTCCATCAGCCAATCAGAGTCGAATACCGAACAAAGCGATGTAATAACTCAGCCGTGTAATTAGAGGAACGTTTCGCGCGGCTCGTCCTGATTTCACCAAATTAAGATCATCATTCTCCTCATCTCCTGTCGGCACAGATGCAAAATAACAAGTTACAAAGAGATGAACTGCGATGATTAGTTTTGCGTGTGAAACATGAAATATTGCAACACGAAGAGAGAAACGCAACAACATAATGTGACACACATCTGTCCACACAGAGAGACAGGAAACACTGCTCATGTGTAGTTGCACCGGATTTAAAGACTGTGGATGATTGAATCACCCCCCCCCCCCCTGTTCACCTCATGGCCACATGTGTTGCTGATATTATACTATATGTGCTTAATTTCTTTCAAAATATTTAGTTGTAGGCATTAAACTGATAATTGATGTAATATAACATATATGTAACATATATCATATAATATACATATATATGTAACTAGTGTCCGTTCGATTGCGTGGCCCAAGGAAGCGCTAGTGTAGCTATTGCTGGACCCGCTGGAGGGAAGGGGGGCACGGCCCTCCGTTGGGTCCCCAGAAATACATCCAATAGGTGTGAAGCAGACCAGACGGACGGTCCTGGAGCTCTGAAACACAGACTGAGAGCCCTCGTTTCAGGGTTAGTTCATGCAAGTTTTGACTTTACTTTTTGGGATAATTATATTGATTCTACTCCATCTTTGCATCTACCGTGACACAACATACATGCATGTTGGCAGATTTCAAAAGTAGCATTTAAATGAAAGTGTTTATGACACTAATGTCTTCGCCAGTCAACTCAGAGCTCGTTAGCCTCGCTGCTAATCTGTCCGACCTCAAACCACACACACCTGTACTTAGAGAGCAGCATGTTGAATAAAACAAGGAAGGCAAATTAAGCTAAATATAAAGGTACTGTCATTGAAATAATACTGCATTTTGCCTTAATAGCATCACATGACCCGGTGGACTGAGCTGTGTGCTGGTTCCCAGGCCGTGAGCGTAGCTCCAGGCTGTTTGTACAGCAGTGTTTCCTGATCTTCGCTGGTGGTGGGAAAGTGAACCTGAGCCTGTCCTCAGCCTTGACGGTTCCCTTTAAAAGCACACATTTATCTCTTCAGAATACCTCAGGTAAAGTGTCATGGCCATCTTTATTTAGCTCCTCAGCTCAAAGGCATCACTGGCTTCACTCTTCAGTCCTGTTCTCACAGACTCTCCTGCTAGAAAAAGGTTTGTTGGTTTTGGAGATATTTCCACTGACTTCTATCTTCCAACATAAAGCAGTCGTTGGCTGTAAAGAAGTCTGGAAACATTTTCCACTTCTAAGAAATGTATATTTTGATCTCTGTATTAGAATAGCTCTTAAAAAAACTCCTGTAGGTTAAACTTCATTGAACACAAAGCAGATCTGCTCACTTCACCAATTGGTGCACTTCTCCTGAATAATTCATTGGAGCTGCAGACTGATGTGTGTTCCTTTATGCCTCCTCACAGTTCACTTGCAGGCAGCGTTGAATCTTTAGAGCAAGCTGCCATCCAAACATGTTTCTGTGGCTGTCAAGGCTCGACATCGAGGGAGCTGACAGATTCAGAAGATATGCAGCTCCGCGTGTTCTCAGATGTCGGGGCTGGCTACGCCTCAGTTCTAATTGGATGGCTGAGACACAGCTGTGGCAGATCTCTGTGCTCTATTGTGCTCTACCTGGTGCCTTTGAATGGAGAGGGCAAACGTGGGAGGATGAAAGGAGGATGGAAGGAGATAAAAGGATGGGTGTCTTTAGGATCACATTGATTTATTCCTAAAAAAATATGTGAGGATACTCTGGTGATGAGGATACTCTGGTGATGAGGATACTCTGGTGATGAGGATACTCTGGTGATGAGGATACTCTGGTGATGAGGATACTCTGGTGATGAAGATACTCTTGTGATGAAGATACTCTGGTGATGAGGATACTCTGGTGATGAAGATACTCTGGTGATGAGGATACTCTGGTGATGAGGATACTCTGGTGATGAAGATACTCTGGTGATGAGGATACTCTGGTGATGAAGATACTCTTGTGATGAAGATACTCTGGTGATGGAGGATACTCTGGTGATGAAGATACTCTGGTGATGAGGATACTCTGGTGATGAAGATACTCTTGTGATGAGGATACTCTGGTGATGAGGATACTCTGGTGATGAGGATACTCTGGTGATGAGGATACTCTGGTGATGAGGATACTCTGGTGATGAAGATACTCTGGTGATGAGGATACTCTGGTGATGAAGATACTCTGGTGATGAGGATACTCTGGTGATGAGGATACTCTGGTGATGAAGATACTCTTGTGATGAAGATACTCTGGTGATGAGGATACTCTGGTGATGAGGATATTCTGATGATGAAGATACTCTGGTGATGAGGATACTCTGGTGATGACGATACTCTGGTGATGAGGATACTCTGGTGATGAGAATACTCTGGTGATGAGGATATTCTGGTGATGAAGATACTCTGGTGATGAGGATACTCTGGTGATGAAGATACTCTTGTGATGAGGATACTCTGGTGATGAGGATACTCTGGTGATGAGGATACTCTGGTGATGAAGATACTCTGGTGATGAGGATACTCTGGTGATGAAGATACTCTGGTGATGAGGATACTCTGGTGATGAGGATACTCTGGTGATGAAGATACTCTTGTGATGAAGATACTCTGGTGATGAAGATACTCTGGTGATGAGGATACTCTGGTGATGAGGATATTCTGATGATGAAGATACTCTGGTGATGAGGTTATTCTGATGATGAAGATACTCTGGTGATGAGGATACTCTGGTGATGAGGATACTCTGGTGATGAGGATACTCTGGTGATGAGAATACTCTGGTGATGAGGATATTCTGGTGATGAGGATACTCTGGTGATGAAGATACTCTTGTGATGAGGATACTCTGGTGATGAGGATACTCTGGTGATGAAGATACTCTGGTGATGAGGATACTCTGGTGATGAGGATACTCTGGTGATGAAGATACTCTGGTGATGAGGATACTCTGGTGATGAAGATACTCTTGTGATGAGGATACTCTGGTGATGAGGATACTCTGGTGATGAGGATACTCTGGTGATGAAGATACTCTGGTGATGAGGATACTCTGGTGATGAGGATACTCTGGTGATGAAGATACTCTTGTGATGAAGATACTCTGGTGATGAAGATACTCTGGTGATGAGGATACTCTGGTGATGAGGATATTCTGATGATGAAGATACTCTGGTGATGAGGATACTCTGGTGATGAGGATACTCTGGTGATGAGGATACTCTGGTGATGAGAATACTCTGGTGATGAGGATATTCTGGTGATGAGGATACTCTGGTGATGAGGATACTCTGGTGATGAAGATACTCTGGTGATGAGGATACTCTGGTGATGAGGATATTCTGGTGATGAGGATACTCTGGTGATGAAGATACTCTGGTGATGAGGATACTCTGGTGATGAGGATATTCTGGTGATGAAGATACTCTGGTGATGAGGATACTCTTTCATGGGGTCCAAAGTGTCAACTAAGGTATTGAGCAGACCGGGCTCCATCTATCCTGAGAGGACACGTCGCCACCCAAACCTGCATCCACAACAGCTCTGCTTCTACACGTGTCCTGTACACGTGTTGCTTGCACACAATTAAAGTCTCCTGTGGAACGAAGCCAAACTGGTGGGAAAATGTGTTTCTTTGCAGATGTGCCCGTGGCCCCTGAAGCCCCTCAGTGTGTGTGTGTGTGTGTGTGTCTATCTAGACTTCATTAGACAGCGGACTCTAATTGGCACTGAATGCCAAACAAACTCATGCACAGACATTATATATGAATATAATGCCATGAGGGTGATTTTCATTTAGTATATATTGTAATGTGATATGACCACCTTTGTTAACTCTGTGTGTGTGTGTGTGTGTGGCCCATTCTTGACCAGTAATGACCCCGTATGATAGACGAGACTCATCAGGGTGTTGAACTCTGCGCCAATCAGGCGGCTAATGAAGCTCGCGGCCAAACGAGGAGCCGAGTAACGACGACAAACTCTCAGAGCGACTGACCTCGACAGCTTTCTATTTCTAGTCGCCGCCCAGACTAGAAGGTTACCACGAGCCGTGACCGTACTGACCAGTAATGATTTTGTATGATAAAACGCATTCATCATGGTTTTTAATTGGAGGCCAGTCAGGCGGTTTTACAAGAGCGGTGAAGTAAAACAATACAACGAAGCAGCAGAAACACAACCAAAGAAAAGAAGCAAGTTGTGAGATTTAAATAACCTTTCAGGCTTATGAGAGGAATTTCACCTCAGTAAACATCGTACGCAAACACAAAAGTCATCTAATCCACAACAATGAACACAACGTCAAACTCTCAGAGCAACTGACCCGATAAGTTATTCTTACAGTTACTCACACACACACACACACACACACACACACACACACACACACACACACACACTCACAAGCTCAGTGGACTCTCTCCATGCTGATATTAGGCTATGATGAGGCCTACAGTTGATCAAGACACAAATATTTTATATTGTTTCGTCTCTTTTTGTTATGGTCTCCTTGCTGTTGGTTTCTGTCTCTTTGCAGTCATTCTGCTTTAGTTTGTAGTCCTTCTGTGTCTCCTTGTAGTCACTCTGTGACCCTTGTGTCTCATTGTAATTGTTATGTGTCTCTCTCTAGTCATTCTGTGTTTATTTGTATCACTTTGTGTCTGTGTTTTTTTGTCCTTTTTCATAGTAATTGTGAAACTATTCGCGGCCTTTTGTTTCTCTTTGTGATAGATTAGGTTTGTCTTCCTGGTTGGTATGTGTCTCTTTGAGGGACATTGTGTAGGAGAGACGTGTTGGAGGCCCCTGCCACTTTGGGCCCCGGGGCCTGTGCCCGGTAGACCTGATGATGAACTTGATTTTAACATTTTAGCTCTTTTTGCCGCTCTGCTATCTTTACGTGCAGCAGCTCACGTCTCAGATAAACAGACTCAGGCCTGCTGTGTCCCAGTCTTTAAGCTAAGCTAAGCTAAGCTAAGCGTCTCCTGGATGTGGCTACACATTCAACATACAGATATGAGTGGGTTATCAAATCTCCTTCAAGACTTGCAGCATGAACGTAGTGTGTCTTTGATATACATTTAATTTCTCTCTAACAGGATTCTCGACAATAAAGAGACAGATGGGGCTTTTTCACATTTCTCTCGTCACTCTTTACAGAGTTTGAGAGGACTCCTGGGAAATGTGTTGTGACTCGGAGCAGACGGCGCTGCACCGACGCCGCCGCAACGAGATCAGCGAGCCACGGAGAGACGGCGGGGGACGAGTTAAAGCGCTAATGTTTGCAGCGCCGGAAGTGTACAGCCTGCTCCTTCTGATGAGGAAAGTGTTGCTGTTACATGCACAGCTATCCTGCAGGTCAGACCGGGAACAATGAAAGAAATGAGTGGTAATGGTGGCAGCATTACAGACTCTCCTTTTGATCTCCCTTTCCTGCTTCTCTTTGACTCTTATCTTCATTTCATCATCGCTGCTCGTGCTTCGGATGCATTTGTTCAGACTCGTCTCTCAACCTGCTGCAAGTATCTGAAGCCTTTCATCTGTGGAAGCAGCTACAGTCTGATGACCTTTCACTTCAAACGGTTCCACCACAACGACTTCGGACTGGACGTTAAGAAGCTGCCCTCTGTAAACACAATGATCCAGACATGTTGGGGGAGAAACGCAGAAAGAAAAGGACCTTCAGATACTATGTACTATGTGGGGCCCTGTCGGGCTCAGCCCGAATAAACATCATGGAGCAGCCACCCTGTGGACCCACCACCCGCAGGGACACGCATTGGGGTCGGGTGCTATGCAGACCGGGCGGTAGGTCGGGCGGGAGGCCCGGGCATGCCGATCGCCGGCGACATAGACTAGCTCTAGGGACGTGGAACGTCACCTCGCTAGCGGGGAAAGAGCCGGAGCTGGTGCAGGAGGTGGAGCGATACCAGCTGGAAATAGTTGGACTCACCTCCACACACAGCGTTGGCTCTGGAACCAAGCTCCTGGAGAGGGGTTGGACTTTGTCCTTTTCCGGAGTTGCCCAGGGTGAGAGGCGCCGGGCGGGAGTGGGGATACTCACGAGCCCCCGGCTGAGCGCCACTGTGTTGGAGTTCTCCCCGGAGAGCGAGAGGGTCGCCTCCATGCGCCTACGGGTTGCGGGGAGCAAGGCTCTGACTGTGGTTTGTGCTTATGCACCAAACAGCAGTTTGGAGTATCCGGCCTTCTTGGAGTCGGTGGGAGGGGTCCTGGAAAGGGCGCCGCCTACCGACTCCATAGTTCTCCTGGGGGACTTCAACGCTCACGTGGGCAATGACGGAGAAACCTGGCGGGGGGTGATTGGGAGGAACGGCTTGCCCGATCTGAACCCGAATGGTGTTTCGTTATTGGACTTCTGTGCTTGCCACGGTTTGGCCATGACGAACACTATGTTCGAACATAAGGTGGCTCATAAGTGTACCTGGTACCAGAACACCTTAGGCTGGAGATCAATGATCGACTTTGTAATCGTATCATTTGATTTGCGGCCGTATGTTTTGGACACTCGGGTGAAGAGAGGAGCAGAGCTGTCAACTGATCACCACCTGGTGGTGAGTTGGATCAGATGGCAGGGGAACCGGTTGGAAAGACCCGGTAAACCCAAACGTGTAGTGAGGGTAAACTGGGAACGTCTGGCGGAGGACCCTGTCCGGGAGGTCTTTAACTCCCACCTCCGGAAGAACTTCTCACACATCCCGAGGGAGGTTGGGGACACGGAATCCGAGTGGACCATGTTCAAAGCCTCTATTGTGGACGCGGCCGCTAGGAGCTGTGGCCGGAAGGTCATCGGTGCCTGTCGTGGCGGCAACCCGAGAACCCGGTGGTGGACACCGGAGGTGAGGGAAGCCGTCAAGCTGAAGAAGGAGACCTTCAAGGCCTGGTTGGCCCAGGGGTCTCCTGAAGCAGCTGACAGGTATCGGCAGGCCAGAAGGGCTGCAGCTGCGGTGGTCGCGAATGCTAAAACTCGGGCATGGGAGGAGTTCGGGGAGGCCATGGAGAAGGACTTTCGGTTGGCCTCAAGGAGGTTCTGGCAAACCATCCGACGGCTCAGGAAGGGAAAGCAGGGCTTACCCCAGGCTGTTCTCAGCAGGGGGGGGGAACTGCTAACCCGGACGGAGGACATCGTCGGGCGGTGGAAAGAGCACTTTGAGGAACTCCTAAACCCGACCAACATGTCCTCTGCAGAGGAGGCAGCGCCTGAGGACCTAGGGGGAGGCTCACCCATATCCCTGGCAGAGGTCGCTGAGGTAGTTAAAAAGCTCCTTGGTGGCAAGGCGCCGGGGGTGGATGAGATCCGCCCTGCTATGCTGAAGGCGCTGGACATAGTTGGGCTGTCCTGGCTGACACGCCTCTTCAATGTCGCATGGGGGTCGGGATCAGTGCCCATGGAATGGCAGACCGGGGTGGTGGTTCCCATCTTCAAAAAGGGGGACCGGAGAGTGTGCTCGAATTACCGGGGTATCACACTACTCAGCCTCCCGGGGAAGGCTTATGCCAGGGTGCTGGAAAGGAGGCTCCGACCGCTTGTCGAACCTCAGATTCAAGAGGAGCAGTGCGGATTCCGTCCCGGCCGTGGAACAGTGGACCAGCTCTTTACCCTCGCAAGACTACTGGAGGGGCTCTGGGAGTTTGCCCAACCAGTCTACATGTGCTTTGTGGACTTGGAGAAGGCTTTCGACCGGGTCCCTCGGGGGATCTTGTGGGGGGTGCTGCAGGAGTATGGGGTGCCGGACCCATTACAACGGGCGATCCGGTCTCTGTACGACTGCAGTAGGAGCTGTGTCCGCATTCTCGGCAATGAGTCAGACACGTTCCCGGTGGGTGTTGGCCTCCGCCAGGGCTGCCCTTTGTCACCGGTCCTGTTCGTGATTTTCATGGACAGGATATCTAGGCGCAGCCTGGGGGCGGAGAACATCAGTTTCGGGGGTCTCGGGATCGCCTCTCTGCTATTTGCAGATGATGTGGTCCTGTTAGCCTCCTCGGATCGTGACCTCCAGCATTCACTGGGACGGTTTGCAGCCGAGTGTGAAGCGGCGGGGATGAGAGTTAGCACCTCCAAATCTGAGGCCATGGTGCTCTGCCGGAAACCGGTGGATTGCTCCCTCCAGGTGGGGACGGAGTGCCTACCTCAAGCGAAGGAGTTCAAGTATCTCGGGGTCTTGTTCACGAGTGAGGGTAAGATGGAGCGGGAGATCGACAGACGGATCGGTGCAGCTGCAGCAGTAAAGCAGGCGCTGCACTGGACCGTCTTGGTGAAGAGGGAGCTGAGCCGGAAGGCAAAGCTCTCAATTTACCACTCGGTCTACGTTCCTACCCTCACCTATGGTCACGAACTCTGGGTCGTGACTGAAAGGACAAGGTCGCGGCTACAAGCGGCCGAAATGAGTTTCCTCCGTAGGGTGGCCGGGCTCAGCCTTAGAGATAGGGTAAGGAGCTCGGTCATCAGGAGGGAGCTTGGAGTCGAGCCGCTACTCCTTCGCGTCGAAAGGAGTCAGCTGAGGTGGTTCGGGCATCTAATTAGGATGCCTCCTGGACGCCTCCCACTGGAGGCTTTCCAGGCATGTCCAACTGGGAAGAGACCCCGGGGAAGACCCAGAACACGCTGGAGAGATTACATCTCCCAGCTGGCCTGAGAACGCCTTGGGATCCCCCAGAATGAGCTGGAACATGTTGCCGGTGAGAGGGAGGTCTGGGTCAGCCTGCTTGCCCTGCTGCCACCGCGACCCGACCCCGGATAAGCGGTGGAAAATGGATGGATGGAGATACTATGTACATTTCTACCTCTGAGAGCATCCTTATGTGAACACAGTGAATCCAAAGGGCCTTCAACCACATGGCTGCAACAACAACTTTACAAGAATCATGCAAGTATCATCAAATATGTTGAACTCCTTCGTGCACCTTTTGTTTTCTGGGTCTGAACAGATGACTTTTCAGTCTGTGGTGGAAGATGTGTTGAGTTTCTGCCGTCCTAAATATCAACGAGGAGCTCGCTGCACCATTTAGCAGCCAGGACGGCTCACAGTAGTGATCGTGTGGAGCGGTGAGCTTCGTAATTAGAGAGGACTGACTTGAAGACATAAAGAATAAGTCTAAATGAAGATAAGCTGGAGGTAGATCAGTGCAGAGTCAAACCTAATAGAAGTGTGTCCCTGTTCTGCAAACACTTCTGTTCAGAGAGTTTCAAGCTTTCATTCACTGACGTGAAGGTGTTTTGATCGGTGAGCCTTTATGTTGAGCGATACCAAAGCCGAGGATCCAGTGATTGACCCAACTCAGCTCGAGATCAAGCTGCTGGAGAAGTCTTCTCCTGGAGGTAATTATGATTGATTGGCCTCTTTTATTAGCTTCCTGTCCTGCAGGTGTCTGATGTCCCGATGAAACACTCAAACAAAGAGAAACTCTCTGTGTTTAGTGTGCGGAGTGAACGTCTCTGAACGTCTCATCAGCGCTACGGAGTCACCGCATTAATGAAACGTGACCTTTAGGAGGCAACAATTAAGCAACACGACGTCACCCCTTTAAATGAAAGAAAGCTCAAAGCCGCTGAACACGATCAGTGTTTATCATCAGGTGGAGGAGTCACTGAAGCCTGAGCTGAACAAGGACCTTTGTGATCCTGCGTCTGGAGGAAGGGATCGTTCAGGTCCTGAAAGCTTAAAGAAAACATGACGAATATAATCTAAGACAAATAATATACAACAAAATAAAGCCAGTTCAACTCTTATGTACTTTTAAAGTTAGTTAACATTATATTGTCCACGGACAATATGAGGATTACCCATAGTCCTTTGCGTCTTCTATTCAGTGCAGGTACAAATCTACAACAGCAGGTGGCGTAGTTTTCCCATTTAGCGGGATTTAACCTGAACCTCTTCAACTATGTTACACGAGCCGTGATGAAGGTGGGACTGAGGCCTTCTTCATGTAGAACACGACATCAGTAACGTCCAACTCTATCCTCGCTGTTAGCTACGAATCCTTCAGCGCTGCTACAACGAGCTAATGCTAAAGCTAATGCTGTGTTCACACTAACTTCCAAAATGGAATGAAAAGTTCAAAATATAAACCTGCGTCTGCAACATTTGAGGATTTTGAAAAACCATTTATTAAATCTCATTCTGCTGAATAAACTCCTCTCAGACGGTCAGTGCTGCCGATTACAGAACCAGATCCGAACGTGTTGGATGGACTCGAGCAACGGGACTCCATTGCTTCTTGTTCTCCAGAGTTCTCATAAGTCTCGTCTGATCTACATAAGAACCAGACGGCTAATGAGAGATTACACGTAAGAAGGAGCAGCTTCAGTGGGATCTGTGTTTTTCTGCTACTTTTTACTTAAAAAGGCAGAAAATAAGAAGCGAGGAGGGTTTGAATGTGATTGGCGTTGCTCCCCGCTGATGTCGGGGTCGACTCGAGCTCATCTTTGTGTTTGTGTCTCCCTCCTTCATTAAAAGTCCATTACACTCTCGCTAATGGAGCCTTAATGAGGGACGGGCCCGGTGGAACGTCCTTCGTGTGCGGCTCGGAGGAGACTAATCGCCGACTGATTCCCCAAACGTGGCCGTTCGGCAGCACGGAGCAGATTCACCGACTCTTCTCTTCTTCTGGTGATCGGCGTCGCCGTCGCCTGTGGCGTTCGGTCTGAACACGAGAGGTTGAAGAGGTGCTGGAGGGGAGAACACCGACCTTGGAACCTGGATTTAAAATAATTATTCCACCTTCCATGCTCCAAATACCTGTCAAGTGGATGAAATGATCATCAGCGGCAGCTCCGTGGAGCTCGTTCGGTACATTAACATGCTCACATGCAGCCGAGCCGCTCCACCTTCTGAGCCAGAACCTGCTGACTACGAGCGGAACTAAACCAGCTCCATGAAAGCTCGGCTGCTCCTCAACTTGTCCTCTCTCTCTCTTTGTGGATTCTGACTCGTTGACCCGCTCCCATGAAATTGTGTGAAACGAGAACCGCATCTGAAAACTCATACCAGCTGCACGGCGCTCTGAGGAGTGAGAGGAATTAATTTCCTCCGCAGCGAGAAGGTTCAAGTTGGAGGAGCTGGAGAAGAGGAAGAGGAAGAGGAGGGTGCGGATGTTCAGACTTTACCCTTCAGAGACCAGAATCTGGCTTCACATGCCGACTCCTGCAGCACAGCATGGGACCAGTGTTCTCCTTGTGTTCAGAAATAGTCTTTGTTGTGATCACATGGCCGAGTTCTTCAACCATTCGGGTCGTTTGCCCCTGAAGAAGATTTGAAAAAGAGTTTTCCTCTTCTATGTGTTCAGTGAGGACGTGAGGACGTGAGGACGTGAGGACGTCCTACACTGAACACAGAACAACACACACACACATCGGATCTACTGAATGCAATAGGGGACATTGGTTGCATAACATTTGTTCTATTTGGAAAAACAATTGTGTTAAAACAAAATGAACTATTTATGTTCAATTAACAGGTTTATTGTGCTAAAGTTATTGAAATGTGATTTAAAAAAGTAAATAAAGACAATTTCATTTCTTCACTCAAACACATACACACTGTAGAGATAGAAGCCCTCTGGGCACATCTGTGATTTGTGATATTGGGCAGTAGAAATGAAATGTAATGTGATTACTTGTGGAACTGTTTCATTTAAATGCCGGATGATTTAAAAAAAGAAAATGTAAATCCAGAACAGAACAGAACACCTCGCTCTCTAAGTTCATCTCACATCAGCGTCAACACGTTGTCTTTAACATGAGGTTAGGTTAAACCACACTCAGAGCTAGTGATGTAATATAATACAATATGATGTCATATCTATAAAAAGTGAGAGATCAACAAAAAGACCTTCACAAACATAACTGTGACTTTAACCCTTTTCCGTTAAATAAAACACAAAAAGCTTAAAATGCGCATTGTGATATTATATTTCTCGTGAATAAGCCGCGCTATCTGTTCGCCTTCTGTGGGATATAAACGTTATACTCATCACATTCAGCACGGAGTCAAGAATTAAACTCGGCACAACAGCAGAACGTTAGCTATGGAAGCTAGCGTTAGTTAGCGGACGTGTTTTATAACAAATAACCACACAAGTGAATAGAAACTCAAGCCAACGTATGAAGCTTGTGCACTTTACTCAACAGTCGTCATTGCTGCTGTGACTGCTAGACTTTTAGATTACAGCGGACACAACAAGCAGGACAATTAAAACAGTAAACTTCACCCTGAACCAAAGAAAACCTTCAAACATGAATCCTGACAAGATATCCGCTGTCTTATAGAAGTCTCCAAACAGCAGAACTATGAACAATACAAGTGAACTCACCAGGGACAAGTATTAGACTGAGGTTTGTTCATCTTGTGACTGTCAGAGTTGCATGTGAAGCTGCTCAGATGAAAGTAGAAGCTGAAGTTGTGCGTTCATGTTCTCACTGAAGCAGAGACGGAGTGTGGATGGATGGACGGGTCACAGAGCATGTGACGTTAAAGCATCCCGTATCCTCACTGTCACGTTCTCTTCATTGAACCTTCACCACAGGAGAGCCGGTGAGAACAGAGGAATCACGTCTAGCGGGTCACGCTTTCACTTGGCTGTGTTTTCTGTTGTTGGTTTTTCAGAAGAACTACTGACCCGATTCTCACCAAACTGCGTGGAAGGTTGAAGCATTGATGCACGCTTTATGTAGCCCGTATGGAAGCGACCCTGGTGTGGAGGTGTGTGCTCTAAATCTGTGAGATTTTAAAAAAGAAATGAAAAACAGTGCTGACAGAGCAGTTTGTGCAGCCGTTT